>NW_028234422.1:8505140-8512640 GCF_977035675.1 Penaeus japonicus
ATATATATATATATATATTATATATATATATATATAAATATATATATATATATATATATATAAATATTTAAGTGTGTTGTGCGTGTTGTGTGTGGTGTGTGTGTGTTGTGGTGTATGTTTATGTCAACAAACCCTCAAACACAATCGATTTATTGAAATGAGACGACAGTTTCAAGATCGATCTGATATAATATACATGACTTGCAAAACACTCTTCCGGCAGATAAACCCACCCACTATACACAATGAATAGATTATATATATATATATATATATAATTATATATATATATATATGATATATATATATATAATTTGTGTGTGTGTTTGTGTTGTGTGAGTGTGTGTGTATGAATGTAGATATTATATGAATAAAAAATAAATAACGAATTAATATATATATATGCACAATATATATATCATATTTAATATAGTATGTAAAAATGAATAACATAACTAAATAACTAAATAAAAAATATCTGTATACAATATATATATAAATATTATATATATTATATTTATATATATTATATATATATAAATAATATGTTGTGTGTGGTGTGCTATATATGTATATATATATAAATATATATATATATATATATATATTATATATATATATACATATTTTATATAATATATATCTAAATAAATACAACTTATATATAATATGTATATACATATAAATATAAATATATATATATATAATATATAATAAATAATAATATATATATACATATCTATATATGTATATACATAATATATTTGATAATCATATATATAAATATAAATATATATATATATATATATATATATCTATACTATAATGTATATACATAGATATAAAATATATATATATTTATAATTTAAAAAACATAGCAAACTATATTTATATAAATCTATATTATATATATAAATATATATATATATATATATATATATATATATATATATATATATATATATATAAAGAATAAATAATATAGTGATAAAGAATAAAGTTAAGAGCAAAAATAATAAGAAAGAATGAAAAGAAAAATACGATAGTCTGATAGTCATCTCAAAAATGTGATGGTAATAATGCTAATAACTACAATGATGGTGATAATAGATATAATACTAATTATGATGAAAATCATTATTTTATGTGAACGTTGAGGATGATAATTATGATGAAGGTTATATAGATAACATCCGTAAGAGTAGTAATGATAACAATCTAGCAATACTGATAAGAGTTATAGTGATAATGTCATCAATTATGTTAATGATAAAAACTTAGATAATGATGATGAGACTGATAATATAGAAATGGTATAATACGCTGTTAAAGTCCTCACTTTATAGTTAAATTTGGCGGAAATATACCGTAGAGTATGAAAAAGATGATAACAGGTGTTATTACCAGTACTTCTGCTACTGCTATTACTACTACTGCTACTAATATGGTTGGATCATTTGCCTTCCGGCGAGGATAAGCAAAAATTACAATGATAATAATAATGCCGATAGTAATAATAGAAATAAGATAACGATAAAAGGAATGATAATAATTATGATAATGGTGACATTGATAATGATGATAATGATAGCGATAATGAAAGATAAAACTAATAGATACAATAATGATAAGTAGGATAATGACAAGGATAACAATAATAATAATGATAAGTATGATAATGACAAGGATAATGATGATAATAATGATAATAGCAATCCATGTAGAACTAATGGATGGATGCATAATAAACAACGGTTGATGAGGATGATAATGATTGATAACGATATTATGATAAATTCAATAATTGTAAAAACAATGATACTGATATAATAGTAGCAATCCATGAATTTATATATATATATAATTAAATTATATATATTATATATATAATCTATATATATATTATATAATATATATATTCATATAAATACATATATAATATATATATATATATATATATATATATATATATAATATAATATATATATATATACCATATATGATATAATTTATATATATTTAACTATATATTATACATATATGTGTGTGGTGTGTGTTGATATATATACTTATAAATATATATATATGTATAATATATTATATATATATAATATTATAATATATATATTATATTTATATATATATAAAATATGTATATATATAATATATATAATATATATATATGATAATTTATATATATATATATAAATTAACTGAATTAATATATATATATATATATAATATATATATATATATTATATATAAATTAAATTTATATATATATACATATACATATTATACTATACATATATATATATATATAATATATATATAGAATATATATAATATATAACGATATATATATATATATATATATATATTATATATATATATTTATATCATATATAATAAAATATATCTATGTACCACACACACACACACCAACACAACCACAGACACACACACACACACACACACACACACACAACACATACACACACACACACACTACACACACAGCCACATCTACAGCACACACAACACACACACACACACACATACACACACACACACACACAACACAACACACACCACACACACACACCACACACATATATATATATATATATTATATATATACTATATATCATATATATATATATATAATTATATATATATTATATATAAATTTATATATATAAATATATATTATATATAATATATAATAATATAAATTAGCTATTATATTATATAATATAATAGAAATATAATATATCGATATTTAATATAATATATATACATATATATATATATATATATATATATATATATATAAATATATATAGTATAATATATATATATATATATATATATATATATATTAGATATCACCACACACACACACAAGAAGCGCCGTGACAGGAAACAAAATAGGTGTTGAGCAACTAAGTGACAAGAGAAGAAGACATAATATATAGGATCAGAGGCGCTTAAGAAAGGGATACAACGATAAAGCAGGAAAGAGGGCAGGAAGAGCAAAAGCTAGAGGGAGAAAAGCAGCTCAGGCAGAAAGAGCGAAAAAGCAAGCCAAGCAAAAAATGAAACAAGACAGTTGACCAAGGACCTGGCTAAGAATCCCTCAAGCACAAACCAAAACACACACGAGAAAAACAAACAAACACATAAACTCCCACCTGAAGCAGTAAATGAGGGTTTGATTAAAGTCGTAATTAACAGGATAGCTTTATAAGTCTCACACCCACACACATAGCATAAGACTGATTGAAGTTTTAAAAAAGCAAAGAATAACACTCTAAGTACATTTGAGTAACACACGATGTCTGTCCCTTTTTTTCTATCCTCATGTATATATATAATTCTCATAGTTAACATCATATTTAATGATTAGTTATATATATCGTTTTCTTAATTAACAACATGTACTATTTATATATCGTCCGTCTTTCTGAATAACCTTTACGTTATTTTTCATTTCCTTATTTTCATTCATTTTTTTTATAAAGAATAAAGTTAAGGGCAAAAACAATAAGAAAGAAGAAGAAAAATACGAAGAAGGGCACTAATAGTCATCTCAATAATGTGATGGTTATAATGCTGATAACTACAATGATGGTGATGATACCAATAGTTATGGTGATAATAGATATAATACTAATTATGATGAAAATCATTAAGTCATATGAACGTTGATGAAGATAATCATGATGATTGTTATATAGATAACATCCGTAAGAGTAGTAATGATAACAATCTAGCAATATTGATAGTGATAATATCATCAATTATGTTAATTATAAAAACTTAAATGATGATGATACAGACTGTGATAATATAGAAATGGTATAATACGCTGTTAAAATCCTCACTTTATAGTTAAATATGGCGGGAATATACCGTAGAGTATGAAAAAAGATGACATCAGGTGTTATTACCAGTACTTCTGCTACTACTATTACAACTACTGCTACTTCTACTACTATTACTACTACAACTACTACATCTACTGTTGTTAATGCTACTGATACTAATAGATAGTAATAGATATATGTACAAGTAAAGTGAGGACTATGCAGAAAGATAGACGATGATAGAACATAACGATGATAATGATGATGATGTTAGTGATAATGATAAAGATGATGAAAGAAATGATAAAAGTGATGATAATGATGATGAGGATAATAGTATAATAGTAATGATGATGATGATTGTGGTAGTGATAAAGATGATGAAAGAAATGATAAAAATGATGATAATGATAATGAGGATAATAGTATAATAGTAATGATGATGATGATAATGATAATAATTATAGTGATGATGATAATAATGATAATAATATTGATAATAGTAATAGTAATAATAATGATGATAATAATAATAATGATCATGATATTGATAATGATGATGATAATGATAGTAATAAAAATGATAATGATGATAATAGTAACAATATTAGCCATAGTAATAATGACAATGAAAATGATGATAATAATAATGATAATTATGATAATGATAATTACAATGATGATAATAATAATGATAATTATGATAATGATAATTACAATGATGATAATAATAATGATAATTATGATAATGATAATTACAATGATGATAATAATAATGATAATTATGATAATGATAATCAAAATGATGATAATAATGGCGATAGTAATAATATTGATAATAAGATAACGATAAAAAGAATCATAATAATGATAATAATTATGATAATGGTGACATTGATAATGATAATAATGATAGCGATAATGAAAGATAAAATTAATAGATACAATAATGATAAGTATGATAATGACAAGGATTATTATAATAATAATGATAAGTATGATAATGACAAGGATAGTGATAATGATAATGATAATAGCAATAATGAGAACAATGATAATAATAATAACAACGGTGATGAGGATAATAATGATGATAACGATAATAATAAATTCAATAATGGTAGTAACAATAATAGTGATATAATAGTAGCTATCATAATGATAATAATCGTGATAATAATGATAATAACAATAACGATGATAATGATAGTAATAATAATAATGATGGCAATGGTGATGATAATATAAAAAATGATGATAATGAACCTAGTTGTGATGAAAATTATAATAATCAAGAAAAGTCTATCAGTGATAATAATAGCAATAGTAATAAAAATAATGATCGTATCTAAATTGACAAAGATAAACAGAAACAAGTCGAAAGTTCGCGAAGAAAATGTATCACAAGAAGAAAATAAACACTATTTTGAGGTATTTTGAGTCAATTTTTAAAGATTGAGACAAAAAGAAAAGAAAAGAAAAGAAAAAAAAAAAAAAGGCATACATAATAACAAAGCAAAAATCTAAGAAGATCATATAAATACTAGAATCAAAACGAGAATCTCGAAATAAAAAAGCACTGTAATGATAATACGCTATGAAGCGGGAAAAAAAGAAGAAGAAGAAAAAAAAAAAAGGATTTGCAAAATACTGATCGAAGAAAAATGAAATTGTTGTTGACGCTTTATAGAATATTTAGTTGACAGGTAAGTGTAGTAGTAAGACCTTTTTTACTTTTTTTTTTTATTGAGTGGAAAATGAGTGGTTGTTTAGAGAAGGTTCAGTTGAAAGAGAAAGTAAAAATGCAGGGAAAACATAATAATAATAATAAAAATACAAGAATGATTGCATTGATAATGATAATGATATCAGAGATGAATATGATGATGGTTATTATGATTATGATAGCAATAGTAATAGTAGAGATAATGATAATAATAATGTTAATTAAAATGATAGTGATAATAATGATAAAAAAGGATAACAACAATAAAAGATTATCACAATAAAAATAATAATGATAATGATAACAATATCAATAATGATGATAACAATAACGGTAAGGATTATCATTGTTTTCATGATAACGACAGCAGTGACAATGCTGTTGATAATGATAATAATAATCATAAAAAAAAAATAATAATAATCACCATCACTCTTACAACAACAACACCAATAATAGCAATAACGATAATAAAAATACTAATGACAATCATTCAACAAAAAATGATAATAATAATCATAAATCTGAAATAAAAAACAAAAACTTAAAACAGAAGCCAGAGGAGTATTTGTAGCTGCGTAGGATCGAGCACTTCAAAGGAGAAACTTGCATTATTGCAAAACATTGCATGATGATCACTGAGAATGTTTCGTTGAGCATCAATAGGGCGCGAAGATCCAAACGGATGTTAGAATAGAGGATAGCCGGATATAGAAGACGAAGAAGAAGACGAAGACGAATAATGATAATAATAATGATGATGATAATAATGATAATAATGGTCAATATGATAGAAATAAAAATAATAATGATAATGATAATGATGACAATAATGATGATAATAATGATAATTATAATGATGATAATAATAATAATAAGGATCAATATGATTATAGAAATAATGATAATAATGATAATGATAATGATGACAATGATAGTGATAATAATGATGATAATAATAATGATAATGATAATGATGATAATGTTGATAACAATGGTAATATTGGTAATAATAATAATGATGATAGTAATGGTGCTAATAATAACAAAAATAATAATGATAATGATGATGAAGTTGGCAATGATAATAATGATGATAAAAAGAAACAATACTAAAAATGATGATAATAATTATGATAGTAGTGTTAACTATAATGAAAATGAGAATAAAATTATGATAATAATAACGATACTACTACTAATACTAATGATATCAATGATAACGACAATGATAATAATACACTAATAGTAGTAATAGCAACAACAGACAATGATGATAATAATAACTATAGTAGACAGCTCAAGAAAAAAACGAGAAGAAGATATTCCTTTTCCCCCCCCCCCCCCCCCGCGAAGCAGATTGAGGTCCCTTGTGTATCCCCAGCACTGTTGGGGATACACACACACACACACACACACACACACACACACACACACACACACACACACACACACACACATATATATATATATATATATATATATATATATATGTACACACACACACACACACACACACATATATGTATATGTATAAATATATATATATATATATATATATAATATTTATTATATATATAAATATATATTTATATATATATATATTTCTACATATATATATACATATATATATATATATATATATATATATATATATATATATATATATATATATATATATATATATATATGTATGTATGTATATATATATATAAAATATATATAATATATATATATATATATATATATATATATATATATAAATATATATATACATATATATATATATATATATATATATATATATATATATATATATATATAATATATATCTATATATATATATACATATATATACACATATATGTGCGTGTGTGTGTGTGTGTGTGTACACACACACAATCA
>NW_028234422.1:8520140-8530140 GCF_977035675.1 Penaeus japonicus
CATTTTTCCGGTTTTATCTCTTACTATTCTAGTCCATCTATTATATCGTGATCACTTTCATTCTCTCGTCTTCCTTCTTTTTCCCCCTTCTTTCTTTTCCTCTCCCCTTTCCTCTTCTTCCTCCTCCTTTTCTCCCTCCCCATCTTCCAATCTTTCGTTCTCCTTCCTCTCCAACTCTTCTCCCACTTTTCCTTTAGTAGAGAAGTTCCTATCTCTCTCCTCTTCTCCTCCTCTTTTCTCTCTCTCTTTTGTCTCTCCTTGACCTCTCACTCTCTTTTTCATCTCCCTTTTCTTTTTCTCTCTTTCTTTCTCTCCCCCCTTCTCCACTTCTCTCTCTCCCACTCTCCTTTCACCTCCTCCTACTCTCTCTTCATCTAGGTTCTCTCCCTATCCTCATCCTCTATCCTCTTTTCATATCCCTCCTCTCCCTTCTCTCCTCTTTCTTCTCCAACCTCTCTCTCTCTTTCTCTTTCTCTCCCTCTTTCTATTTCTATCTTTCTCTTTTACTCTTTCTCGTTCTCGTTCTCTCTCTCTCTCTCGTTCTCTGTCTCTCTCTCTCTCTCTCATTCTCCTTTTCTATTTCTTCGACTTTTTCATGTTATCTTGCAGAGGTTCTCTCTCTCTCTCTCTCTCCTTTTCTTTGACTTCTTCGTGTTTATTTTCTTTTTTGTTCTTCTTTTGTTCTTTTTTCCCATCATTACCGTTATCTTTATCTTCCTCCTCCTCCTCTTCATCGTCATCATTATCATCGCCTCCATCATCGTCATCATCATCATCTTTACTTTTCTCCTCATCATCACCACTATCACTACCATCATCATCTTCATCTTTATCCTCATCAACACCACCACCACCATCATCATCATTATTATTATCTTCACTGCTTCTTCTTCCTCTTATTCATCCTTTCTCCTCTTCCTCTTCCGGAATCTGAGGAAATCGAGGGTTTCGGTAGGTGGGGTGGGGTAGGGGGTAGGGTGTGGGGTTAAGGGAATGGGGAATGGGGGGTAAGGGAAGGGAAAGGGGTGGGGACTTTTGTGATGGATGAAAAGAAAGTGTGAAAGAGAGAAAGAGAGAGAGAGAGAGAGAGAGAGAGAGAGAGAGAGAGAGAGAGAGAGAGAGAGAGAGAGAGAGAGAGAGAGAGAGAGAGAGGAGAAAGAGAAAAGAAATATATAAAGAGAAAGGCGAGAGATATAGAGAGACGAAAGAGAGAGAAAAAGAGACGAGAGAAAGAGAGAGAAAAAGAGACGAGAGAAAGAGAGAGAGAGACCCGAAAGAGAAAGACGAAAGAGAGAGACGAGAGAGAGAAAGAGAGAGAGAGAGAGAGAGAGAGAGAGAGAGAGAGAGAGAGAGAGAGAGAGAGAAAGATATAGAGATAGAGATAGAGATAGATAGATAGAGAGAGAGAGAGAAAGAGAAAAAGGAGAAAAGCGAGAGAGAGAGAAAGAGAGAGAGAGAGAAAGAGAGAAAGAGAGAGAGAAAGAGAGAAAGAGAGAGAGAGAAAGAGAAATCGAGATCGAGATCGAAGAGCGTAGAGAGAGCGGAAATACAGAGAGAGAGAGAGATAGAGAGAGAGAGAGAGAGAGAGATAAGAGAGAGTGAGAGAGAGAGAGAGATGAGAGAGAGAAGAGAAGAAACGAGAGAGAGAGAAGTAAGAGGAGAGAGAGAGAGAGAGAGAGAAAGAAGAAGAGAGAGAAGAGAGAGAGAAGAGAAGAGAGAGAGAGAGAGAGAGATCGAGAGAGAGTAATGTGGAAGAAGGAAGAGAGAGAGAGAAGAGAAAGAAAAAGAGGGAGAGAGAGAAAAAGAGTGTAATGTTCTGAGAGAGAGAGAGAAAGAGAGATCGAGAGAGAGAAAGAGATCGAGTAACCGAGAGAGAGCGTGCGTGAAAGAGCAGAGAGAAAGATGAGAAAAGGAGAAATAGGAAGAGAGAGATCCAGAGAGAGATCCAGAGAGAGAGGAGAGAAAAGAGAGAGAAAGAGAGAGAGATTAGAGAAGATAGAGAGGAGAGAGAGAGATAGAGAGAGAAGAGGAGAGAGAAAATAAAAATAGGAGAGAAAAGAGAAGAAAAAAATGAAGAGAAAAAGAGAGCAGAGAGAGAGAAATGAAGAGCAGAGAGAGAGAGAGAGAGAGAGAGGAGAGAGAGTAGAGAGAGAAAGAGAGATCGAGAGAGAGAAAGAATGAGGAGAGAGAGAGAGAGATAGAGATAGGAGAGGAGAGAGAGAGGAAAGAGAGAGAGAAAAGAGTGAGAGAGATGAGGAGAGAAAGAGGAAGAATCTGAGAATCGCAGAAACCCCCGAAGTAGAGAGAAAGAGCGTGAGAGGAGCTCTCTAGAGAGCATGAAGCTAGAGATTCCAGAGTAGAGAGATCCAGAGTACGTGGAGGAGAAAAGAGAGAGAGAGAAGAGAGAGAGAGAGAGAGAGAGAGAGAGAGCGATGTGGAAGAGAGCGAGAGCGAGATAGGGGGGGGGAGGAGGAGAGAACAAGGAGATAGATCGCGGCGTGGCGAGAGTCGAGGAAAGGACTACTCTAATTTTCAAAAAATCTGTCAAGATTGAAAGGCGTTCCATTAACTCTTGGTCGGCATAAATCTGTCCCTTTCTTCCCCTTTCCTTCCCCCTGTCTCTCACGTCCCCCCCCCCCCCCCCCCCGACCCCCACCCTTCTCGAACCCCTCTCCTCCAACCCCCCCGTTCTCTTCATTCTTCTTCTTCTTTTTTTTTTTTTTTTTTAGCTCTCTATTTCCTCCCCCCTCTCTCTCCTCTTCGACTATTTTCCCTTCCCTCTTGTTCCTTCTTCTTCTTTCTCTCCATTTACTCCTTTTATTCTTATTTTTCTCTTTTCCTCCACCTCCTCTCTCTCACTCTTGTGTTTTTTTTCTTTTTAAAATCTTTCTATAGAGAAACAACAACAAAATTCAAATATGGACAACAATAATGTTAAGGATAATAATGATAAGGATAATAATAACAAGAATGGTGATGATAAAAATAATATTAATGATAATTATAACAATAATACTCGGGATCATAATGGTAATGATAATGATAATAATGATAATGATCATGATGACATTAATCATAATAATGATGATGATAATAACAACGATGATAATGATTATAATGACAATGAAAATAATGATAACAATAATGATGATAACACTTATAATGAAAATAATGATGTTAATATTAATGTTAATGATAAAACAAATAAAAATGATAACAATGACAATAACGATAATGATAATAACAACGGTAAAGACAATAATAATAGTAATGACACGTTTACTTATAATAATGATGATAATAATGATAACGATAATGGCAATAATGATGACAATGATAATAGTGTTAGCAATTACGACACTACTACTACTACTAAGGGGGATAATGATCATGATGATAATATATATATTGATAATAATTATAATGATTTTTTTTTAAATTCTTTTTTAATATATCAGAATATGCTAAAGATACGACAGGTGACAAATGATATAACACCTGGAAAGCGGTTGGTGACACAAAACCCATATTTTTAAAAAAAGACTTTGCTTCAAAGAGATATGGCACATCTCAACCCTTGACACTCAAAAAAAAAGAGAAAAAAAAAAGAAAAAAAGAAAAAAAGAAGAAAAAAAACTTAACAATGTTAAAGATGTTAACAATGATTATTCTTAAAAACAATGATGATAATGATGTTATTAATCATGATAATGACGGTATAAATATAGATAATGATTAAGCTAATAATAATGTTAATAAAAATGATAATGATAATGATAATGATAACAATAATGATAATGATAACAATAATGATAATGGTAATGATAATGATAATGGTAATGATAATAATAATGATAATGGCAATGATAACGATAATGATAATGACAATGATAATGATAATGATAATGATAATGATAATGATAATGATAATGATTTTGATAATGATAATAATAATGATAATGATAATAATTATGATAATGATAATGGTAATAGTAATTTTGATAATGATAATGATAATGATGATGATGATAATAATGATAATGATAATGGTAATGTTGATGATAGCGATAATACTAATGATGATGATAATGGTAATGGTAATGATAATGTTGATGATGATGATGATGATGATAATGATAATGATAAGGATAAGGATAAGGAAAAGGATAATGATAAGGATTAGGATAAGGATAAGCATAATGATGATTATAAGGATAAAGATAATTATGATGATGATGATGATGATAATTAATAATAATGATAATGATTATTGATAATGATAAAGATAAGGATGATGATAATGATAATGATGATCATGATAATGATAATGATAATGATAATGATAATGATGATGATAAGGATAATGATAATGATAATGATAATGATAATGATAATGATAATGATAAGGATAAGGATAAGGATAAGGATAAGGATAAGGATAAGGATAATGATAATGATAATAATAATGATAATGATGATAATGGTGATAATGATAATAATGATGATAATGGTGATTATGATAATGATAATGATAATGATAATGAATATGATAATGATTATGATTATGATAATGATAATGATTATGGATATAATGATAATGGTTATGGTAATGATGATGATTATGATGATAATAATGATAATGATTATGATGATAATAATGATAATGATTATGATGATAATAATGATAATGATAATGATAATGATAATGATAATGATAATGATGATGATGATGATGATGATAATGATGATAATGATAATGATAATGATAATGATAATGATAATGATAATGATAATGATAATGATAATGATAATGATAATGATAATGATAATGATAATGATAATGATAATGATAATGATAATGATAATGATAATGATAATGATAATGATAATGATAATGATAATGATAATGATAATGATAATGATAATGATAATGATAATGATAATGATAATGATAATGATAATGATAATGATAATGATAATGATAATGATAATGATAATGATAATGATAATGATAATGATAATGATAATGATAATGATAATGATAATGATAATGATAATGATAATGATAATGATAATGATAATGATAATGATAATGATAATGATAATGATAATGATAATGATAATGATAATGATAATGATAATGATAATGATGATGATAATGATAATGATAATGATAATGATAATGATAATGATAATGATAATGATAATGATAATGATAATGATAATGATAATGATAATGATAATGATAATGATAATGATAATGATAATGATAATGGTAATGGTATTGATAATGATAATGATAATGATGATGATGATAATAATGATAATGATAATGGTAATGTTGATGATAGCGATAATACTAATGATGATGATAATGGTAATGGTAATGATAATGTTGATGATGATGATGATGATGATAATGATAATGATAAGGATAAGGATAAGGATAAGGATAAGGATAAGGATAAAGGTAAAGATAAAGATAAAGATAAAGATAAAGATAAAGATAAAGATAATGATAATGATAATAATAATGATAATGATAATGATAATGATAATGATAATGATAATGATAATGATAATGATGATGATGATGATAATGATAATGATAATGATAATGATAATGATAATGATAATGATAATGATAATGATAATGATAATGATAATGATAATGATAATGATAATGATAATGATGATGATAATGATAATGATAATGATAATGATAATGATAATGATAATGATAATGATAATGATAATGATAATGATAATGATAATGATAATGATAATGCTGATGATAAGGATAATGATGATAATGATAATGCGATATAATAACAAGAGGAACTGCAATGCAAATAGCAACAGGAAACAACGATAGCAATGATGAAAATAGTGATATTAGCAATAATGATAATGATAATGATAATAACAATAATGGTGAAAATAATCGTGATCCTAATGATGGTAATGGTAATGATAATAGTAATATCACTGATAACAACAATAATAGTAATGATAACAATAATGATAATGATAACAATAATGATAATGATAATGATAGAGAGAGAGAGGCCAAGAGAGAGAGGCCGAAGGAGAGAGAGAGAGAGAGAGAGAGAGGAGAGAGAGGCAGAGAGAAGAGAGAGGAGAGGAAGAGCACGACTGCAGAGAGAAGAGACATGGAGGGGAGTGGAGAGATGAGAGAAGGAGAGGCTAGAGAAAGGATTAAGACACGAGGTTATGATCGAGAGCGGATGAGATTGGAGACGATTTGGGAGAGAGACGAGGAAGAGGAGAGAGAGAGAGAGAGAGAGAGAGAAAAAGAGAGAGAGAGAGAGAGAGAGAGAGAGAGAGCGACAGACAGAGAGTGAGAGAGACAGAGAGATAGAGAGAGTGGTAAGAGCGAGAGAGAGAGAAAGAGAGAGAGAGTGCTAAGAGCTAGAGAGAGAGAGAGAGAGAAAGAGAGAGTGGTAAGAGCGAGAGAGAGAGAGAGAGAGAGAGAGAGAGAGAGAGAGAGAGAGAGAGAGAGAGAGAGAGAGAGAGAGAGAGAGAGAGAGCGAGCGGACGCGACGCGAGCAGAGAGAGCGAGATGAGAGGGCAAGAGGACGAGGGTATGAGAGAATCGGAGACGAAGGATGAAGAGCAAGTAGAGAATTATGCCAGTTGTAGAGAGAGCTGAGTTCTTATTTGAGACCTGAGACGTAGCGGATGAGAGATGATTACGAGAGAGAGAGAGAAGTAGGATAGCATGAGAGCAATAACTTTATTAAGGCGTTTCGATTATCTCTTCATCAGAATTACATGAAACTCTAATAAAGAGATAATTGCGTTGTAATGTTATTCAGTCTCACCCTTATCAACATTTGTTTCTATGAACGGTAGACAGACCAGTAGGAAAACCACACACACACACACACGCACACGCACCCACACACACACACACGCGCACACACACACACACACACACACACCTACACATACAGCCACACCCACCCACACACACCCCACCACCAGAGGAAGATGAACACGACACAAAGATGAGAAGAGTTGAGAACAGCCAGAGACACAGACACACACACACACACACACACACACACAGACACACACACCCACCCACACACACACACACACATGCACACACACAAACACAGACACACACCCAAAAAACACACACACACACAGCCACACACAAACGCAAGAAAATACAACAAAAGGGAATAAACGGTAGACGAAGAAACGCACAAGCAGAGAGGAATAGATAAACATAGAAACAGAAAGAATATTGAATAATAAGAAAGAAAACATTATAAAAAAATTAATTCTAATGATGACGATAATGATGATAATGATAATGCGATATAGTAACAAGAGGAACTGCAATGCAAATAGCAACAGGAAACAACGATAGCAATGATGAAAATAGTGATATTAGCAATAATGATAATGATAATGATAATAACAATAATGGTGAAAATAATCGTGATCCTAATGATGGTAATGGTAATGATAATAGTAATATCACTGATAACAACAATGATAGTAATGATAACAATAATGATAATGATAATCATAATGATGATAAAGATAATGATATCAACGACCATAATAATAATGATAACAAAAATAGTAATAATAATAATAACAAAAGTAGTAATAATAATAATAATAATAACAATCATAATGATAATGATGATAAAGTAATAATGAAAAGAATAATGATAAAAAAAACAAATACAACAAAAAAACAAACAAACAAACAAACATAAAATCGAGCAAACCTTTACCATGCAACCGCACACGAACTCCTAAATCATCCTGCAATAACTTAAGTACCGCTCGTGCATGCAACACCCTCACGATACAAAGGGAAGACGGGTGTGGTTGCACTGCTCTTCAACTTGCTCCATTGTCGCTGATTGCATGCATGTTGCACAGAATGACAGATGAGCATAATGCAACTAATAAGTATACCTGTGTTGATTGCGATGGTTCCTTCAGTTTCATTATCTTAATTTGATGGAAATTCTGATGTTGTTATTGTCATTGTTTGTTTTTGTTAGCATTGCTGCTGTTGCGAGGTTGGTGATAATGTTGATGGAATTGTTAGTGATTATGGTTATAATGATAGTAATACTGCTTGATGATAATGGTGTGGCATAATCATGATGATAATGATGAGGATGATAATGATAATTATGTTAATGATAATGATAATGATGATAGTAGTATTAGTAATAACAATAATAATGATGGTAATAATACTCGATGATATTGTTAATGATAATGATGACAATGATAGCAATATTACTTAATGATAATGATAATTATGATAATGATGATTATGATAATTGTGATGATAATAATGATAATACTCGATTATGATATGATAATGATTATATCAACAATATTAATAGTGATAAGAACAATAAGGATAATGATGAGAATAATGATAATCATCATAATAATAATGATAACAAAGATAATCAAAACAGAAAAATAATAATCATAATGGTGATGATGAGAACAAATATAATGATAATGATATCAATATCAATGTTAATTGGAATAATAGTAATAATAATAAAAAAAGAATAATGATGACGTTAACAGCATTGGTAAAATACAACAATATTAAAAATGATGATGACAATACACATAACAATATAGAGTTAATAAACAGTCAGATATTACCAAATAATAAACGCATTGAAATAGCCGCCAGATTTTTATACCTAGAACGTGATAGAATAAAGCACAGGCTATTGCAAGAAAGAAATTGCAAGAAATAAGGGTATCAGAAGAATAAGAAAGATCTCTATCTCTAGAACTGATTCTTTAATAAGATATGATAAAGGAGGAACTGACAAGAAAGAAGAGATCGAAAATATCGTAACAAAAAGTGATAACAAGAAAGACATTCAGAATATTGGAAACCAAGATGGCTGAAAGCGAGGGAAGTTACGAGATGAAATGAGATCGAGCATTCATGTAGGTATGTGCGTGTGGTGTGACTGTTTGTGTATGTATAATCTTTACGTACACATGAACTGTCTCGCCTCGGCAAGGGACAAACCGCTTCGGCCTTAGGCTGAATGATATCGCCACGTGAACCACCTGTAACCACTGTATTTACATATTTTATGTCTGCTGTAATTGTTATATATATATTCTACCACATACACATATATACATACATATACGTACGCTCATTGCTTCATCTATCTGTCTGCCCCTCTCACGCCAGACATAACAGTGTTGTTTTGTCTTTCCCTTTGCAAGAGCTATGTATTGATGCAACACTTCACTCATCACATTCCAAATGTCACAAGTCACACGAAAACATCTTGATTCACACATCTCCTGAGACAAGTCACACATTGCGGTAGAGAGTCTCCTCTCGGGGAGCAGAGGAGCAACACCTCGCTCCTCCTCGGAGGAGCAGCCCTCACTCCAACGTCCTACTGTTCAAGCTTAGCACTAAACCAAGAAAGCTGTTCCTGCCGTGTTCCTCACACCCTAGGCCACGTTACCCACATACAAGCAGTGTCCAAGTGGTAGCAGCGGACTTCGAACCCGCACATCGCCTCCGCCGCTATTGCCCTGCTTCAGTACTTCACGCTGCCAGTTGCTTGAACTTCCGATTGTGTGCCACCCTTCCCATCGAGTTGTCCCCAGCCTGATGATCAACGTTTCCTGCTTAGATGCTAAACTACCCTAGATTTGCTGTCGACCACTGTGAGTCTCGTTCAGGGTGTCACTTTGGTAGCGAGGAGTCCAGACGAAGGTTCAGGTTAACAGGATTTATTCTTGGCAGCTATACTACAGAGTTGTTGAGTATGCCCCTGGTGTTCCTTGTCTGGCGTGAGAGGGGCAGACAGATAGATGAAGCAATAAGCGTACGTATATGTATGTATATATGTGTATGTGGTAGAATATATATATATAACAATTACAGCAGACATAAAATATGTAAATACAGTGGTTACAGGTGGTTCACGTGGCGATA
>NW_028234422.1:8540140-8542640 GCF_977035675.1 Penaeus japonicus
TATTTTCCAACCAATAAATCACCCCGATTCTCAGTGATTGACTTTGTCACACAAGTCGGAGATTTAACAGATTTATTGTTAGACTTAGGTAATTATCACGATTTTCCTTTCGTTTATATCTACATATACTTTACTCTATATCATCATTACCAAATATGGTCTTAGACTAATTACGATCTCATGATAATGGAAGTGACTTTATTCAGTTACTTGGGCGTGGTTAGTGCAGCTGTTCCGTGATCATTTATCATTTCAATCTTACTCTTTCTAGTTCTATCAAATATACCTAATGTTTTAATTTGTTTACTGGTCTGTATGTTTGACAATATATATGTTGAAGCGGAAGCTTACCCAACTATATGCAACTGAAATCTAAGATAGATATGACGGTATGTTTAAGAAAAACGCGGCGACACTGGTAACCTTACACTCATGTTGCCATGTTGCTAGCAATGTTGGCGGCAAAAATGTTCGCGTAATCCTAGTTTTTAAGAGCCAACAGATTAGTTTCCGGCTTTGATAACTCGTATGATTTCCTATGAGTTTACTTCGGCATACATGTATTCTAATTATCTTATTACGCGGCGGATTTAGCCTTATAGCGACCGGAACTTTGTCAAAGTTGCAAGATTGACTGTGATAAACCTCCACGCATTAGAAAATAAAGAAAATGAAAAAAAAATATATAAATGACTCCGATGATGTCTAATAAAAAAAATATATATCTATATCTATATCTATCTATCTATCTATCTATCTATCTATCTATCTATCTATCTATCTATCTATCTATCTATCTATCTATCTATCTATATAACGACTGCAAGAATAACTGCAAATTTTAGATTGTAATAGAGGTCATAATTATAGAAATCACTGTTAATCAGATAAGGTACGAAATAAGGTAGATTGGGAGGGTCCCTCTCACCTGGGGGGGGGGGGGGATTTCAATAATTGGTGATTTTAGGAAAATCCTTCAAATTAACGGGTACTGTTCAGAAGTAGGCTCCTTTTATTTTTCTTGACTATTAATACCATTTGTTTTGTTTCTATCAATATTTCATAATTTACTATTAAAACAAAGACACAAAAATATTATTAAATAATTAGTTTAGTTTGGAGTAAAATTACCCGTTTTCTATATTTTTTCATTATTTTGACAATAATTACTTAATGATGTATTCAAATTATGTTGTTTTATTTAATCGTGTATAGTATAATTTTAGCTTTTAAGATTATTTTTCTACATTTAAGTATAATATACACATGGTGAAAGTATATTACAAATCAGAAACATATTTTCTATTGGCAATATCTACAACATACAACAACTTCCTACATATATTCTATTCCATCATTCACATTTCCTTTCACTCTCTTCCGCAATCGCCGTGTATTTGATACAGATATAAGGGTATTGATGTCCCGGGACTGCTTCAGGTCTCCAATCAGTCTTCCACAATGCTGATTAGTACACTCTCAGAGTGGTTTGCTTGGTCATAGAGATGGCATATCTTATCTGTATCTTCCCGTATATAATGGAACATAGGGGAGCTAAACACTCTTTCCGAAAAACCTGGGACCTTCACAAACTTTTCTATGCTGAGGTTGCATAACTCCTCATTGGAAAAATTGCACCGAATTCGATCCTTCAGCTTGGCTGGTTTGTATATCCAGCCTTTTTCCAATCCCATTTTCGGTGTACCAAATACCTCATGCATGCAGTCATCATCGTGAGCGAGTGGCATGAAAATGCCATCTACATTATGCAGATGTCTCTTGATGCATACGAAGTAGGATTTGTCAAGCCCTAATCTAATCCCTACTTTTGCATATATTTGAGATGTCCCAACTGCTGTCTCAAATATTGTCAGCTTTTCGCCAGCAAATGAAATGAATCTTGGAGAACTCGAGGATACCAACAGTAGGGTTCTTTTGCAATGTCCTCAAGCTTCTGATAAGATTGTCTTTCAAGCCAACTTTTGTCTTGGATGGTAAAACTGCATTTTCAATACTTTCTAATTTGTCAAGTACAACATCAAGTGATATACAAACATGCAATAACGAACACAAATAACCTAACCACCTAACTCCAACTGGCACAAATTTCCTAGCAATATCATGTTTTTAAAATTCTTTTCTGGACACAAGAAGACAAAAGAATTTTTGCATGTCTGTCATGTGGTTCATGAATGGTTCCCCGTTAATGGCATCAAAGTCAATTGGCCACTTAAAAAGGGCCTCATCATTTACATCCTCAAAAATATCAATCACTTCTGTTAATTCCCTGAGGTTATGAAATATTGTTTTTAAAGATGACACCATTGAAGAAGAGCCCATCTCACAGGTTGATGTACCGAAAAGTGCAGAATTCAACATCTTAAGAGCTTCCCCGGCAATGCATTCTTGGGAATGAATTGGGCACATCACTACGAAGCAACGCGAATCTGTTATTTCCAGGTGCCAGAAGCAGGGACCTCCCTTTTTTTTCCCCTGTGCC
>NW_028234422.1:8587640-8590140 GCF_977035675.1 Penaeus japonicus
TGATAATGATGATGAAGTTGAAAAAATAACAATAATGAAAATAATTATAAATGATAATTCTAGTAAGGATAGAAATGACATTATTGGAAACAGCAATAGCAACAAACACACAATAATAACGAAATGTGACGAATGATAATAATGATGATATATTCATCATTGTTTGTATGTCCTTCCTTCACTTATTAACAAACAAGTATCTGGGAAGATATTTTCCATCGAAGGCAAATTCACAGACAAAAAAAAGAGACTATTTCCTGGAAACAGAGATGATGTTTTTACCATTATCACCCCCCCCCCCCTGCCTCCGTGCCCCCCCCCCCACCATAAGAAAAAAAAAGAAGAAAAACTTACTTCTTACACTTTTTTTATAAGGATTATTATAAATTTCAGTAGCTTCCTCTTATCAAATTTATGTCAAAACTTTGGCTTCCCAGCGAGATTTTTGCCTGTGAAACTTTTAAAATCCATTCCACATTAACGGCATGAGTCAGTAGCCAAAGGATAAGATATGTATGTATTTTGGTTGTTTTGTCATGTGTGCGTGTGTGTGTGTGTGTGTTTACGTGCGAAAGTGTGTGTGTATGCGTGTGTGAGTGTGTGTGTGTGTGTTTATGTGTGGGTGTGTGTTTACGTGCGAGAGTGTGGGTGCGTGGGTATGTATGTGTGGGTGTGTGAGTTTAGGGGTGTCTGGGTGAGTGTAGGTGTGTGTGGATGGGTGTGTGTGTGTGATTGTGTATAAGTGTGTGTGTGTGCGTGTGGGTATGGGTGTGGGTATGGGTGTATGTGTATAGGTGTGTGGATGTGTGTGTGTATATGTGTGTGTGTGTGACCCTGTACCTGTGTTGTCTGTAAGTATATGTCTGTTCTTGTATGTGCGTCTGTGTCTTTATGTTTCCAATGCTGGGGAAGCAACCGTAATATTTGCGAGGTATATCTTACACAAAATGATCGCAACCACCGCATCAAACCACAGTGCTTTGAGTCTACAACTGGTATACAAACACCACACAAACTTCCACAACGACACTGAAAGCAAACACGCAAAGTTCTCGTATCTACAAGATCAACACCTTCGCAGAATCGCCAGGCTGAAGGAAAGGAAAATTCACAGGTTCTCACCAGCGTTAACATCTATTGCGCTGCAGTAAATATCCACATTTATGGCACCTCTATGCGCACGCTCACATACACAAACTTGCACGTCGAACACACACACACACACACACGAACACACATCCATGCACTGGGCGACACAGATGCTCATACGTCAACCACACACACACACTAACTAACACACACACACACACACACACACACACTAACACACTAACACACAGACTAATACACACACACACACCCCAAACACACTAACACACACACACACACACACATCCATGCACTGGGCGACAAAGATACTCATACGTTAAACACACACACACTAACACACTAACACACAAACTAACACACACACACACCCCAAACACACTAACACACACACACACACACACACCAACTAGCACACACTAACACACACACAAACACACACACACACATACACACGCACACACTAACACACACACACACACAGAATGTACACATAGACAATTACACACATTCATCTTCCACCTCTCGAACTTATCTCCCAGCAAGCATCCTTCCAACCCTGTATTTTGGGTCAAGGGATAAACTCAAGGAAATGCTGACATTTGGCTGACACTTTCCCTTGGAACGGAGCATTGATTTTACATACCACAAGTAAGCTAAAAGAGAGGGGAAGGGGGAGGGGGTGGGGGGTAATGAAAGTGGGATTGGGGTGGGGGTGGGGGTGGGGGTGGGGTGGCGGGTTGAGTGCGTGTTGCTTGAGCTAACACCGAAAAATGTCCTTTGGTTTTCCTTCCTTCTTTTTAGCTTTGTTTATCATCTCTGGCACAAAAACACACTCTTTTTTTCCTTCTTTCATCCTCCTTCCCCCTCTTTCGCCCTCGCTCTCTTTCGCCCTCACTCTCTCTCCCTCTCTCTCCCTCTCCTCCCCTTCCCTCTTTCACACTTTAGTTTTATCTCTCCTCGACCTTTTCATCCTGCCACTATCCACTCTTCACATTTTCAAAAACTCATCATTCTTTACTTTCTAGTACCCAGTCAGAGGGCTCACCCACCCCTCTCTGTCTGTCCGTCTGTCTGTCTGTCTGTCTGTCAGTTTGAATTCATGTACGTGTGTCTGTCTGTCAGTTTGTTTCTATGTATGTACGTATGTCTGTCTTTCTGTCTCTGCAAACCTCTCTTTCGCTCTCTCTCTCTCTCCCTCCCTCTCGCCCTCTCTTTCTCTCTCTCTCCCTCTCGCCCTCTCTCTCCCATCCCTTCCACCCTTCCCACCTGACTCCCCAACCCCACACACTCTTCCTCCACTTTTTTTCTTTCTCCCCTTTCCCACTCCCGCCTCCCCCGCCCATCCTGAAAAGCTTCGCTCCACCTTGTTCCCATCGCGGCAATATGTCAG
>NW_028234422.1:8605140-8607640 GCF_977035675.1 Penaeus japonicus
AAGGAGGGGAGGAAGAAGGAGAAGAGAGAGGTTGGGGGATGTTGGGTGGAGGTGGAGAGGAGGTGGAGGTGGAGAGGAGGTGGAGGAGGAGAGGAAAAGGAGGAGGAGGAGGAGGAGGGAAGGTAGGAGGAGGAAGAGGAGGAGGAGGATTATGTGGATCAGAAGAAGGATGATGAGCAGGAGGAGGAAAGGAGGAGAAGAATAATGAGGAAGAGGAGGAAGAGTAAGAGAAAAAAAGAAAAATAAGAAAAATGAAGAAAGATAATAGTTATGATAATATGACAAGAGAAGAAAAAGAGAGGAGGAGGAGGAAGAAGAAGGGAAGAAAGATAAAGAGAGGACATACAAACTTGTGAAAGAAAAAGAAGGAGATCGAACTAAGGAGGAGGAGGGGGAGGAGGAGGAGGAGGAGGAGAAGGACGAGGAGGAGGAGGAGGAGGTAGGTGGGAAGAGGAAACGAGAGCAAGAGAGGGGGTGGTAGTGACGTCACATTCTCTGATTGGATAATTAAGAAGGAGGTGACTCAACCCGGCGCTAGTTATCTTCGCTAGACTCAACTTCTCCTCAGAGTCAAACGCGGATGCTGAACTTTATCTCGGCACGCAGGAACAAAGGACTTTCCCCTTATCCCCTTCCTCCTTCCCTGTCTCCTTCTCAACATTTTCTTTTTTCACTCTTTCATCGTCTCTCTCTCTCCTTCCCCTCTTTCTTATTCATCCCCAATCCCCCTCCTCATTCCGTTTCCTTCTCAACCTTTTCTTTTTTCACTCTTTCATCTTCTCTCTCTCCTCTCCCTCTTTCCTCTTCGTCCCCCATCCCCCTCCTCCTTCCCTGTCTCCTTCTCAACCTTTTCTTTTTTACTCTTTCTTCTTCTTTCTTTTTTCCCCCTCTCCTCCCCTTTTCCCCCTCTTCTCTCCTCTTCCTCTTTTCCCTCCCCCCATCCCCCTCCTCCTTTTGTCAACCTTTTTTTCAATTCCTTTTTCACTCTTTCATCTCCTCTCTCTCCTCTCCCTCTTTCTTCTTCATCTCCCTCACTGTCTCCTTCTCAACCTTTTCTTTTTCACTTTTTCATCTTCTCTCTCTCCTCTCCCTCTTTCTTCTTTATCCCCCATCCCCTTCCTCCTTCCCTGTCTCCTTCTCAACCTATTCTTTCTCATTCCATCCCCACCTCTCTTTCACCTTCTCTTTCTCCTCTCCCTCTTTCTTCGCCAAAAATGTCTGCCATTTAGTCCCTTCTCCTTCTCCTTCCACGTTCTCCTCTTACCCCCTTCACCTTCACCATTTTTTTACCCCTTTCCCCTTCTCTTTCTCCCATCCTCCTCCCTCCCCCTATAATTAATCACCCATCCCCCTCCACCTTCCCTTCCCCATTCCTACACCCCCCTCCCTTCTCCTTTTTTCCTTCTCCATTTCCTCCTTCTCTTTCCAATTTCCCTGCCCCCTCCACCCCTACCCCCGTCCCTGCTCGTCCTTCTCTCCCCCCCCCCTCCTCCTCCTCCTCCTTCCGCTTCGCCGCCCTCCACCTCCTCCTTCACCCATCCCCGCCCCCCTCCCCATGATCCCCACCTTCCCACAACTCCCCCTCCCCCTCCCCACACACCCCTTTCCACCACCTCCCCCCCCCCACCCCCACACACACCCTACCAATTCTCTTCACACAAATTACGTCCCGAACGCGCAGAGGATATATTAATAAACACGTAATTATCCTCACCCTTGCTTCCGTAGCGCCCCGTTTGCTTCAGCGCATTGTTATAATGAGACAAGCACTCCTAATTAAGTGTTTCATTGAGCGTCATTCGGGTGTCTTTGAACTTCGTCTGGCTGTGTCTCAGAAGGGTTCGTCGCCAAGGCCGGGACAAGGACTCGGAAGGACCTTAAGACAACGAGTAGACAGGCCCGAGGAGGGTTATGGATGGTGGGAAGGATGAACGGGGGATGAGGAAGGAAATGGAAGGGAGAATAAGGGGGAATTAGAAGGGTTGGGTTGTTTGTTTTGGGGGCGCATACAGTGTCTGGATAGGGTTGCCGACACGCAGATACTTACGCACATACTATGATACGCACAAATGCATCCAAACAGACAGAAAATCACGGACAATAATACTCATCACACACACATATACACATACAAACGTAAACAGAAAAAACACGAACATACACACAGCACACAAACATATAATTTACCTATTGTTACATGTCAACACCTATAAAACAAGGACATGCCCTTTGATGTATATTCTATATATCGAATATCACACACATGCAAAAGAAATGAGATGAAAACAAAACAAAGAAAAATAAATAAACGTGGACAACGCGATGCAAATGATCAAACTCATGAATAAATAAAGCAAGAAAAACAAAAACAAAAAAGAATAAAAAATAAAATCATTAGCAACTCATTAGTCTAAAGCTCCTGTTGCAGAGAATTGCATAATTTGTCTTGCAAGTTTAGACTCTAATTAAATGTCTACATCACGGAAAATTAGTGAATTTG
>NW_028234422.1:8635140-8642640 GCF_977035675.1 Penaeus japonicus
CCCATCTTCCTTTCCCTCTCCCTCTCCCTCTATCTTTATCCCTACCGTCTTCCACCGGCCCCATCTCCCATCTCTCGTTCCCTCTCCCTATCCTCCCCTCTTTATTCTTCCCTTAAACCGCCCCCACCAACCCCCCTACCCCCCTTACTCACCCCATCCACGTTAAACCAAAGCATGTTAGCTGCCCGCCCGTTCCCTCTCCCTCTCCTCCTCTCTTTATTCTTCCCTTGAACCGCCCCCACCAACCCCCCTTACCCCCTACCCCCCTTACCCCTACCCCCCTAACCCCCTCCACGTTAAACCAAAGCATGTTAGCTACCCGCCCGTGAACCGTGTACTGTTAAGAGAGAAGTCGTGTTGTGGTATCCGAGTGCTTTACGACAGCCGGTCGTTCAAAGCCGCAAAATGTCACGTAACGTAAAGCCCCCGGATGGACATAACAATAAAAGTAAATCTTGCGTTACTTTCCCCCGCACGACTGTTTTAATCTTTTTATATGTGTTCCCCGTGCTGGTCGATCTGTGTTTATGGCAGATGGCTGGTTCTGGGTCTGGGCTGACCTTGTTGTGTATGGGGGAGGCAGGGGGACGGAGGGGAAGGGGTGGTTGTAATGACCCAGTTGACCTTTTCTGGGATTATGGTTGGGCCTTGTTGACTCTTCCTGAAATTTTGATGGTTTTGTTGATCTTTTGGGGGGAGTTGTGGATGCTTTATCATTTTTTGGGATGTTGTGGTGTCCTTGTTGATCTTTTTTGGAAGTAATGGTGTTTTGTTTATCTTTTTGAGGTTATGGTGACCTTGATCTTGTTGGAAGTTATAGTGCTTTGTTTATCTTTTTGAAGGTTATGGTGATTTTATTGATTTAGGTGAACTTTTCTGGAACTTTGGTGATATTTTGGACTTATGGTAACCATACTATTATTATCATCATCATTATCATTTTTATAGTGGGGGGGGGTATGGTGACCTCGCCTATCTTTTCGGGGATGGGTTATGGTAGCCATGATGACCTTTCCTGGAATTGTGGTGGTCTTGTCTTGTTGACCTATTTTTTTAGGGTTATGCCGACCTTGCCCCCCTTTTTCGTATCTTAGTCTATATTTGGGTGTGACGCTGACCTTTCAGGGGGATTATGATGGCCTTTTGACCTTTGGTATTAGCTGTGATCTTTTATTTATACTTTTACAGACTTTGGCCTTCGTGTAATGTCTACTGACCTCTTCATGTCTGTTTACTTGTTTGTGGAGGCATTTGTTGCAAGGCATATTTACGTGAGCATGCAACTTCATTACATCAATTATGTGCATAAACACTCATATACATAAGCGCAAATATACTCATACATTATCATCATCATTATATTCTTCACCATATTCATTATTTTTATTATTATTGCCATCATCACTATCATCCAATTCATCGTTTTTATTATCATTACCATCATCTTCATCACCGTCATCACTACCATCATTATAAATCATCATTGTCATCATTATCACTATCATATTCATCCTTTTTTATTATCATTACCATCATCATCACCGTCAGTATGATGCTGATCATCATCACCATCGTCATCATAATCATTATCATCGTCATCATCATCATCATCGCCATTATCAATTTCATTATCATCATTACCATAACCTTATTGTAACAATTACGTTTTCCCTTGCAGACCCTCTCTCTAAACCAATCATCTCCCTCCCTCCCTCCCTCCCTCTCTCTCTCCTCCCTCCCCTCACACCCTTCCGACCTCCCACCCTCCCTCCCTCCTTCCCTACAACCTCCCCTCCTCCCCATCCTACCTCCCTCCTTCCTTCCCTCCCACCCCTCCCTCCTACTCCCCCACCCTCTCTCCTTCCCTCCCACCCCTTCCTTCCCTCCCTCCTTCCCACTCCCCCACCCCTTCCTCCCCCCCTTCCCTCCCACTCCCCCACCCCCCACCCCTCCCCCATGACCATCGACGATCAACGTGCTCGGCCTGGTAATTGGAATCGACCGGAATCCTAAACACTAATTCCAGGATTCTTAATACGTTTTTTTTTTTTTTTTTTTTTTTTTTTACGGGTCAGTTTAGAGACTCGGATATTTTCGGGTCTTTTTTGAAATCGGAGATATATGTGGAGTTGGGGGTGAGGGGGGTGGGATGGGGTATGTGGGGAGGGGGAAGGTTATATTTGAGTACTGATATTACGATGATTAATTTGTAGGTTGATCTTTTTTTTATTTTTTTATTATTGTTATCGTTACCATTGTTGTGAGGTTATTGTTGTTCCCAAATTGTTATTAGCATCCTCCTCTTCCTCCCCGTCCTCCTCTTCTTCTTCCTCCTCCTTCTCCTCTTCCTCCTCCTCCTCCTCATCATCTTCATCCTCATAATGATAATAAATATCTTCATCATAATCAATATCATTATCATCCTCAGTACCATTATTATCATTGTTATAACTATTGATATCCTCATTATCAATATTACATCATTATTATTCCTGCTATTGTCAAAATAATGAATGATAATGCCAACTATAATTATTAATATTGATATTATTATTATTATCATTTCTACTACCATCATTATTATGATTGATTCCTCTCATTAGGACAATCATTAGAAATAGTGTCATTATTGTTTTTATCATAGTTATTCTAATTATCATCATTAATGTAGTCCTTACGCTCATCCGTGCCATCACCTGTTTAATTATCGTCATCACTATTATACTTGTTGTCTTCATAGTGAATATGATTGTTATGATAATTGATACTGTTATGATTATCTTATCATCATCATCGCCATTATCATTATTATCATTATTTTCATCATTATCATTGTTATTAACTTTATCGCTATCATTATCGCTATTATCATTTTTATTATAATTATCATTACTGATTACACTGCTGCTAAAGTAACTACTGTTTTTATCATTAATATTGTTGTTATTATGATTTTAGATTTTATCATTATCCATGATCTTGTTATCAACCACATTTTTTGCAAAATCAAATTCAACTTAATATCACTTTTTATATATATTTCTTTTGTTTTTATCTTAAACATTAGAAATCATCCTGGTTATAATGATAATTTTCCTTACTTTTATCTCCATTATCATCGTCGTGTGTGTGTGGTTGCATATATACTACTACTAATAGTGATAATGAAAATAGTAACGACGATGATAATAATATTGCAAAATTATTAAGATAATAGTAATGGTGATGATAGCAATAACCACAGGAATGTTACTGACGACAATAATAGTAATGATAATAGTCATGATAATAGTAATAATTATGATAATACCGATAATTACATGAGGAAAAATAGGATTATGTAATCATCTCGTTTTAAACAACTTTCTCATCTTCCTCATATATGTGTGTATATATATATATATATATATATATATATATATATATATATATATATATATATATATATATATATATATATATGTATATATATATATGTCAATCCGGTGGAATAAGCGTTATATTGAAAAGAGGGTAGGAGTATTAAGTAAAGGATGGCGGGGGGGGGGGGGGGGGGAAAAGAAGGGGAAAAAGGAAGGGGAGAGGATGTAAGACTGTCACTTGAATATCACATCAGTCTTGTATAAAGAAATATCAAGATCACAGTTACGCCAAAATTTTTGGAACAAGGCTCGTGTGCGTGACTCGTGAACTAATAGGTTGGGTACAAAGTCTGTCAGCTCATGTACAATGAATGCTAAATGTAACGACCTTCATTTTATATCATGTCGACGTAATTTGGATTACAGGATTGTGTCTGTATACTACTCGCCATGAAAAAAAGAAAATAAAAAGAGAAAAAAAAGGAAGAAAGAAAGAAAAGAAAAAAAAAAAGGAAAAAGAAAAAAAAGAAAAAGAAAAAAAAAGAAAAAAAAAGAAAAAGAAAAAGAAAAAGAAAAAAAAAATATATATATATATACACGGCAAACTAAAGCTTTGAAGATTGGGTTTGACGATCTGTCAATCTTGGGGTAAAAGTTGTTATTAGGGTGTTAGATTTGGATTAATGGTAGGTTAGTGACGACAACCCACAATGATAATGATATTGATATTATTACTAATAATGCTACCACAACTACTAACCTAATGATAATAATAATAATAATAATGATAATAATAAAGATAATGATTATGATATTGAAAAAATGATGGAAACAACAATAATATTGATAATGACAATAAAAGTTATAGTAATGCTGATGATAACAATAAGAATAATAAAGATAATAGCAATATTAACAACACTAATCTTAATAATGATAATGATAATTAGGATAACATTAATGGTGATAATTATGCTGCTGCTGCTGATGATAATGATAATGATAATATAAATAATGATAATTATAATAATAACAAAAGCGATAATTGCAATGACGATAATGATAATAATAATAGTACTACCATTGATAATGGTAAGGATTATAAAGACAATAGTTATGATAACGATAATGGCAATGATAGTAATGATTATAATGGTGGTGATATTGATGATAATGATAATAATAATGATGATACTGATGATAATAGTAATAACAATAATCAAAATAACGGCAGTGATAATAAGAATGATAAAAGTATGATAATGATAATAATAATAATTAATGATGATAAAAGCAATAGATTTTAATGATAATTAAGGTAATAATGCCAACGGCCAATAATGATAACGATAATGATATTACTACTACTACTACTACTTCATCCTAATGATAATGATGATATGTTAATTAATATGATGATGATAATGTTATGATAATAAGAATCATAATGAAAATGACAACAGAGATAATGCTAATTCTAATAATAATACTGGTAAGGATAATCATAATAGTAGCAATAATAAATATGATAATAGTCATAATCATAATGATCATAATAACAATAATACCAACAAGAAGGATAATAATACTTATGATAACAATAATAACTGTGATAATGATAATGACAAAACAATGATAACAATGATAACAAAAAATAAACAATAAAGATAATAATGAAGATGATAGTAGATAATCAAATAAATGAAAAACTATAAAGCAACAAAATGGTTGCAATGACATCTATCAACGGCACGATGGAGAAAAAGATAGCGTTGCATTTAACTGTCAAATAAGAATTTAATAAAACAACAGCAGTTAATAGACTGTGTAAACATTACATCCGGTGCAATAAATACATCATGAGCATCCGAGAACGGTTGATTGCATCCACTGTTGATCAACTGCATTTTGCACGTATAAGCATAGACATATTCAAACAGTGTGAGAGTGAATAAGTGAGAGAGAGAGAGAAAGAAAAGAGAGAGAGAAAGAGAGAGAGAGAGAAAGAGGGAAGGCGAGAGGAAGAAGGGAATTGAGAAAACCTGATAGAGAGCCAGACACACACACACGCACACACGCACACAGACACACACACACACACGCGCGCACACGCACCCACACACACGCACGCATACACAACATATTCGTGTGTGTATGTGTGTGTGTGTGTGAGAGAGAGAGCGGGGGGGGAGAGAGAGAGAGAGAGAGGAGAGAGAGAGAGAAAGAGAGAGAGGAGAAGAGAAAGAGAGAGAATAAGAGAGAAGGAAAGAGAGAAAGAGAGAGAGAGAGGGAATGATTGAGAGACAGAAATAAAGAGAGAAGCAATGTGTGTGTGTATGTGAGAGAGAGAGACAAACACACAGGAAGAGAAAGATAATGATAAGACAATGAGAATGAAAAAGAGAGTGAGAAAGAGACAGAGAGAAAATAAAAGAGAGAGGAAAGAGATGTATATATGCATATATGCATAACCGCTTTGGGGATAAAATTTCCATTTTCTCCATCCTTTCTGTCTGATCCTATGTCTCCGAAGAGGCCAGAAGGTTCTTCAGGACGTCTTCAAGATTCCCTAGTCCTTTCAAAGAAGTCTTAGGGAGTCCAGTTAATCCCAGTCTCGAGCCGGGGCTAATCCGGGATTTTCATGTTTCCCAATCTTTATGAATTTGCTGGAAAGGAACTGGCTAGAGAAATGCTCAAGTTGTCATGTAATCCGCTTATATAGATAACATATCTGTGAAATATCTTCCTTGGAGTAACTTTTGGGATATTTTGAGGATGTAGGTATATATATGCATGCGGATATATATATATACACCTTTGTGTGTGTGTGTATCATCGAGAGATCTAGAGATTTATGTATGTATTATTTGTGGATCTCTCTCTTTCTTCCTCTCTCTCTCTCTTACTTTCTCTCTCTCTCTCTCTCTCTCTCTCTCTCTCTCTCTCTCTCTTTCTCTCTCTCTCTCGCCCCCCCCCCCTCTTTCTCTCTCGCTCCCCCCCCCCTCTCTCTCATCCTCACTCTCTCTCTCTCTCCCTGTCTCTCTCTAACTCCCTTCCTCCCTCTCTCTCTCTCTCTCCCTCCCTTCCCCCCCCTCCTTCTCTCTCTCTCCCTCTCTCTCTCTCTCATTAATCTCTCTCTCTCTCTCTTTCTCTCTCTCTCTCTGTCTGTCTCTGTCTCTTTTTCTCTCTCTTTTATGTGTAGACGTTTGATCATATTCCAAGAAACGTAGTAATATAATTAAGGGGATTACCTTAAAAGACTGAACGATAGAGAGAGAGAGAGAGAGAGAGAGAGAGAGAGAGAGAGAGAGAGAGAGGGGGGGAGAGAACGAAATAGAGAGAGAGAGAGAGAGAGAGAGAGAGAGAGAGAGAGAGAGAGAGAGAGAGAGAGAGAGAGAGAGAGAGAGAGAGAGAGAGAGAGAGAGAGAGAGAGAGAGAGAGAGAGAGAGCGAAACAGAAAGAGAGAGAGAGAGGGAGCGAAATAGAAAGAGAGAGAGAGAGAGAGAGAGAGAGGAAAGAACGTCAGAATCAAATAAGTACGTGATGATGATAATATAAGGATGATGATGATAATATAAAAAATGATGTTTATAAGAAAAACAATATTTTGAAATGATAATGATGAACAATTATTATATATTATAAAGATGTTAGGATGATGTTAATGCGCATGATAATTACGAGGATGATAATGAAAATCATGATAATGGTAATGACGATAATGATGACATTGATGATGATAATAATAACAATAAGAAAAATAGTAATAACAACATAACGATGATAATTACGATAAAATCAATAATGATATAGTGATAAGAAAGATGATAATGATAACAATATATATAGTGATGATAGTAATAACAAAGACAATGATAATGATAACGATGATAACAGTTATGATAAAAACAACAATGAAATAACGATAATAAATAATGAATATAAGAATACCAATGGGAATGACAATGACATAGAGATTAAGATAACGGGAATAAGGATAATGATGATGATAATTACAAGAACAATGATTGAATTAAAATGATAATGATAAGGGTAATAACACTGATAATAGTAATAATTATAATAACCGTACTGATAATGCTAATAATGCTAATAATGATAATACTAAGACGAAGAC
>NW_028234422.1:8647640-8652640 GCF_977035675.1 Penaeus japonicus
CCATGCTTTGCGACAATCACGTGAGTGGAAATACCAAAAACACGCGAACATGCAACATGCAACATGATCCATATGTAAGGGAAAAAAAGCAACGGGCTGCACGCGCTCATGCACACGCACACATACACACACGCATACACACACACAGGAACACAAACATACACACACACATACACACACAGAAACACAAACACACACACACACACACAGAAACACACACACACAAACATACAGAAACCACAAACACCAAAAAAATACACACAAACAAACAAACATTAAAACGAACAAACACAACAAAGAAAAAAAAGGAAAGGACAACATCAGCAGTACACAAGAGGTCACCCGCCCCCTCCCCTCCCCCCTCACCCCCCCCCTCGCCCCCCCCTCCACCCAGCCCTTCCCGCAGGATCAATGACCAATTTCCTGACCGGGTCTTCTCGATGTTTTCCTTCAGTTCTCAAAGGGGAAGGTCGACCAATCAGCGCACGGCCAGCTAACATGCGGACGCACACATACCCATGATTACAAAATACGTCGACATATACATACATACACACACACACCTATATACATACACGTACATAGATGCTTAGGTATTTACTGATAAGAATACATATATGTACTTGCTTAATATTTCACGGTGAGGTCAGTTATCACACACACACACCCACACACCCACACACACACACACACACCCACGTACACATACACATGTATACATCCATATTTGCACACAGAAATGATATCTGAAGGCAAGATAAGCTCTTCAGAGTTTTAATTTTACTTTTTTTTTCTAAAAAAAACTACAAAAAAAAAAAAAAAATCTGATAAGAGGTGAAAACTCGACATGCTCTTTGAATGTTTTCCAAAAATATAAATTTTCACTTACAGATTTTTTTTTTCTTTGACATACAATATTTATTCCTTTTTTTCGTTCTCTCTTCCTCTATCTGTCGGTTTCTGTCTAGTCTCTCCAAATCCATGTTGATGGGATTATTCAAATCCTATTTTGCCCCCCATTCCCCCCTTTAAAATAAAGGAAAAATGGAGATAAACGGTACACAATATTTTTTTCGATTGTTAACTTCGCCACAAACACCCCCTTCCCCCCCCCTCCCCACCTCTTTTAACCAGTGCCCCTGTAACTCTCATTACCCCCCCCCCCCGCGCTCCCCACCAAGCAAACGCCATGCCAAAAGTGTGCGATAAACATTTCTGTCTGTGCATGGTTTGACGGAGAGAGGAGAGAGAGAGAGAGAGAGAGAGAGGGAGAGAGTTGGAGAGAGAGAGAGTTGGAGAGAAAGAGAGAGAGAGAGAGAGAGAGAGGGAGAGAGAGAGAGAGAGAGAGAGTGAGAGAGAGAGTGAGAGAGAGAGCAGATAGACAGAGAGAGAGAGGGAGAGAGAGAGAGAGAGACAGAAACAGACACAGAGAGAGAGATAGATAGATAGATAGAGAGAAAGAGAGAGAGAGAGAGAGAGAGAGAGAGAGAGAGAGAGAGAGAGAGAGAGAGAGAGAGAGAGAGAGAGAGAGAGAAGGGGGGGTGGAGGGGGTCATGTGTAGCAACTGTGACATAGTTCCCCAAAGTTCGTGGTTTTCACTGTCAGAATTCCGATGTGTCGTTTGGTAGAGGAAGCAGTCAGTAAATTATATTTTCTCTTTTATTTTTGTGTTGAGGGGATGTCTTTTTTCCAGTAAATTCAGGGATTCAATGTGAATGATCTTCTGAATTATTAACATCTCTTTCTCTCTGTCTCTCTTTCTCTCTCCTTTTTTCTGTCTCTTTATTTCTTTCTCTCTAACCCTCTCTCTCTTTTTATTCTCTCTCTCATTCTCTTTTTCTCTAACTCGCTCTCTCGTTCTCTCTCTCTCTCTTTTTCTCCTTATCTCTCTCTCTCTATCTCTATTTCTCTTCCTCCTTTTTTCTCTCTATTCTTCTCTATCTAACTCTGTCTCTCTCTCTCTCTCTCTCTCTCTCTCCCCAGCCTCCACACCCCCCTCTCTCTCCCCCCTCCTCTCTCTCATTCTCTCACTCTCTCTCTCTCTCTTTCGCTTTTTAAGCCGTTTGTAATGTCTCGTGATCTATCCATGTAATCAGCGAGATAGTAACAGTTTAGATATAAGAGGCTTATAAACTGTTGGATTCCATGAAGCATTTGTATAAACTGTTACGTGAAATATCAACAACACCTTATACTTTTATTTTTCTTATTTATTTTATTTTTTTTATTATTAATGGTGATTTCAGGATTGTATTGAGGATCTTAATGAATTATTTATTGAGAAATCTGAGATTAAATAAAATTAGACAGACAGTAAATAATTATTCTTGAATGTGGAGGAAGATCTCACTTTTGACATTTATGTATTTTGAAAAAAATCTTGCGCTTTATTCTCTTTAAGTATTTTTGTTTTTATTATTTACCTGTTTTCCGTTTATCCTTCTTATATAATTTTTTCTACTTTCATCTTTTAAATACGATAAAGAACTACTACTGACAGAATGATAGAGGATGTCAATTACAATCACGATTATAATGATGATAGTATGATAATGGTGACGATGATGATAATGATAATGACAAAAACAATCATAAAGATTATGATGAAAATTATCATGACCATGATAAGACTGATAATGATAATGATGATGATAATGATAATGATAGTGATAAAAAAGTATCATTAATATTATTGTCATTAACAATATTATTATCATTATTATTATTACTATTATCATCAATTAATACCATCATTATTTTCACCCTCATCATCAATATAATCATTTTTATCATCATCATCATCATTATTGTCTGTATGTGTATGTAAATTACCTCTCCAGAAATTGATCTCCTTCTCCTCAAAAGATCATTCTAGAATATCCGTACAAATACTCCAGCTAATCGAAATCCTTACGCATGGGATTGTAAAACTTTTCATTTTCAAAGTCGTTTCCTCATTTCAAAAGTCCGGCGTAGCTGTAATGGGGATGGCCTTCCGAGGGAGGATCTCAAAAAGTCTTCTTGGGTATCTTGGTTCTTGACCTTTGTTTTTGTTTGTTTTTTTCTTCTGTCTCTTTTTCTCTTTCTCTCTCTCTTTCGCTCGCAATTTCTCTCTTTCTCTTTCGCTTTCTTTCTCTCTCTCTTTCGCTTTCTCTCTCTCTTTCGCTTTTTTTTCTCTCTCTCTTTCGCTCTCTCTTTCGCGCGTGCTCTCTCTCTCTCTTCTTTCTTCTCTCTACTTCTCCTTTCCTCACACACTTTCGCTCTTTCATTTTCTCGTTTCTCTCTCTCTCTCTCTCTCTCTCTCTCTCTCTCTCTCTCCCTCTCCCTCCTTCTCTATCCCTGCAGTGCGCTCTCGCTTAATTATTCAAGAGCACCAAGAAATACTGGTAAGAGCATTAAAACCAGCACCAGCTTTGCTTGGTTTATTGGAGGAAAAGAACTTACACAGCACGTGAGAGAGAGGGAGCAAGGAAACAGACTGATAGCGTCCTGGGCGCCATGTTGAGATGTAGCTGAAACAGTGATGGCAAGCGGATTGCCGTCTTGACTTGCAGGTTGACCTTAGGTTAGCCTGTATTGACCTTTTGCGAGGCCAAATAGTTCACGTCTCCGCGGCAGGACATTGTTTAAGCGTTTGGCTCGGGCCGCCATCTTGGATTCTCCGTCCTAGAGATAGATATATGTGTGTTGATTCGCCATCTTGAAAGGAGATTTTCTGCTTTACTGCCCTCACACTCTCTTTCTCTCTATCTCTCTGTCTTTACCTCTCCCTCTCGATCTCTATCTCACTTTCTCTCATCATATCAACGTCTCTCTAAGTCTCCCTCACGAACCTTTATCGCTTTGCACTTAATGATGAGTCTATTCTGTGTTGCAGTGTTGTCTGAATTCCCGTGAAACTGATTTATGACAAAATACCTTCAAGCCTTCGCCTTACATTTCTTTTACTATTCAAAAGTCGAGCGATATTTCCGAACTTTGTTTAAATCTGTCTGTCCTTTTTATTTCTCTCCCTCTTTTCAATTTCTTTTCTTGCGTTTCTTTGGCGTCTGTTAGTCGATTTCGTCTGTTTGTCTGCCTGTCTGTCTGTATGTATGTATGTCTGTCTATCGCCCTCTCTCTTCCTCCCTTCCCTCTCTCTCTCTCTCTCTCTCTCTCTCTCTCTCTCTCTCTCTCTTTCTCTCCACACCCCTCTCTCTCTCACCCGCGCCTCTCTCTTGATTTCTTATTCACCTCGATTTTTTTCTTGAAGATTCCGGGAACAATCAGCAAGCTTCTTATGGCTTCCAGACAAGAGAACCAGTATTCGTCATGTATCTTATTCACTGTCATCATACTCATGTATACGCGCACACCTTTCACCGCCCTCTACGCAGCCCACATACAAACACACATATTTAAACTACATGAAGAAAAAGAAGAGACACAAAATCTAAGATATAATTAGTTATCATTCTCTGACACTACACACACACACACAGGCACACACACACGCACACACAGGCACACACACACACACACACACGCACACACACACACAATAATCTCCCTCCTTCCCCCTTATCTTCCCGTCTCCTTTCTCTTTTCTAGTCCTCACTTCATCTCCTCATTCCTATCCTCGTCTTTCTCTTCTTACCTCCTCCCCTCCCCTCCCCTCCCCTCCCCTAAAGGTCTAAAGGCGGTGAGAGCCGATGATAAAGGGACCCCCACCTACCCCCTTTCCCCTCTCCACCCCCACCCACCCCCAGGGGAGCGTGACCATCGGCTACTTGAAGATACGGCAGCCTCTGGGGACTCTATTTTCCGCTCTGATCCTCCTCCTCCTCCTCCTCCTCTTCCCACCTTCCTTTTCCCCTCTTTCTCTCCCTCTCCTCTTCTCCTTCCTCCACCTACTTTTCTCCTCTTCCCCCCTCTCCCCTTCCGCCAATGCATCCCCTCCTTTTCCCTTCTTTCTCTCCCTCTTCCCTTCTCTGTTTCTCCCATTCCTCCTCCTCCCCCAC
>NW_028234422.1:8657640-8660140 GCF_977035675.1 Penaeus japonicus
GGCTTTAATGTACTATTATTTGCCTTCTGTTCACCTACGCTCTTCCTCTCCACCATCTACTTTTCAAAAATATATAAAACACTAACAGAAGCAAAAAAAGCTAATCTAAAAAATAAGAAAAAAAGCAAAAAGAAAGAAAAAAGCAAAGAAAATCGAAAATCTTACAAAGAAAACGGAAACTCAGGGATAACTATAAAAATGTCGCCTGTAGTTGAGTCGCCAAACCAGTGAAGAAGAGTGAAGGCCGAGGGAGTGAATGAGTGATGATAGGGAAGAGGGGAAGGATGATGATAATGATGATAATGAAAAATGGTGATTATAATAATCTGATGATAAAGATAATAACAATAATTATTATGATAGTAGTAATAATACTGATAACAATGATAATAATAATGATGATAAATTGATAATAATAACAATAGTAAAAATGATTATGATAATAATACCAGTAGTGATAACTATAATAATAATAATAATGACAATAACAATATAAAAAATGGTACTATTACTCCTAATAATAGTAACACTAATAACGATGATTATTATGATAATGATGGTATTAATTATCACAATGATAATGATAAAGATATGACTGCAACAACTAATACTGATAATAATGATAATGATATTGAGGTCGCTAATTATTAAACCACTACTAATATAATGCTACTATAATTACTACTAGGAAGTAGAAAACAACAACAATAATGATATCGACAATAACAATTATCATGATAATTGTCATCATAATTTTCATATTCGTTGAAATGATAATATTAATTCCAACAGTATCAGTATGACAAAATGGTAATATCTTTAAAGCTAATGATATTCAAGATTTTAACAACTACAACAACAATAATGATTTCAAAGGTAATGATGATAATGATAATGATAATAATAGTGATAATGATAATATTGATAACGATAAATAGATAATAATGATAATGTAGATAATGATTATACAGTGATAAAAATGAAAATGATAGTAATAATCATACTAATAAGTAATAATAATGATGAAAATGGTATTAGTAATCATGATGATGATGATATGAATGATAAGAATACCAATTATTGTAACAGTGATGATACTGATAAGGATAATCATAATGATAGTAAAAAATAATGATCAAAATAATGAGAAAAGTATTGATAACAAAAATGATTATGCTAATAATTTTAATGGATTACTCTGCTTGTTTTGTTCAGAGCAACTTCAAAATAATTGGATGGAACAGGGCTTTTTAGATTAAGAAGCACGATACAACACAGCTAGATAATTGATTCAATTTAATATCTTGATGGAAAAACAACGTGAAGACGCGCGAGGGATTCCGTCCGGCCCTACTCCATCGAGGGGTAAAGCCGATAATCCCGCAGAGGTCACGAGGCCTGTACCGTGGAGGGCAGATTTGAGAGAGGGGGAATGACCTGATCTGCGGTCGAGGTTGAATTGAGTCAGGAGGCAGGAGGCCTATCCGGAAGGGCAGACGAGGGAGGGAGTGTGTCTGTCTGGCGGTAACAGCCGAACTGATATCTTGGTAGAAGGATCTCGCGTGAGGTCAGCCTGTCTTGACCTCCGCTAGCCAAAGTAGCTGTTAGGATAGATCATATGTGGTCATATTAGCAGAGTGGCGTGGGATAGGGGGTCAATAAATTGTTAGGATTATAAACACATTCACACGGTTGTGGGATCTGCATGGCATGAGCCACAATGCCCTCTGTTTGTGTAGTAAAATCACCCAAAAAAGCAGTCTTGAGCAGCATACGTCCTATTGGATATTGTTTGATACTAAATACACCGGTCTTGATAATATCGTGAACATTGTTGAAAGTCGTTTATTACACTGAATTTACTAAAGGACTTCCTCCTGTAAATACTACAAATCATACAATAAATTTATTGCTGTTTTATCATTTGTACATATCATAAAAAATAACAAAGTATTGGACAATATGAAATTTGGCATTACATTTAAATAATTGAATTAATCGAAGATGAAAGTTATTCGTAACTTATTCCTACTTTGTCCGATGGATGCTGTATATCATTAACAAACATTCAAGTATCATACAACTGATATCAAATCATAAACTCGACTCCTGATCACAAAATCGCAATTTCCGTGAGTGTGATGACAAACTTGTCTCGGCGACGCCATCTTGAAAAAGAGACACGTAAGAGTAGGAATCAGGTTTTTATCTCTTATAGTAATACTGATAATGATAATGATAATGATAATGGTAGTATTAAAGATGTTGATTATCATTGTCAGTAAGTATAATGATAATGGAAATAACAACTACAATAATTATGATAATAACGATAATAATAACAATTATGATGATACAATGTTGATAATGAAGATAATAATAATGATATTAATGATATTAATGATAAACAATGATGATGAAGATAATGATGGGGTGGATGAGGATGATGATGAGAGAGAGAGAGAGAGAGAAAGATAAAGAGAGAGAGAGAAAGAGAAAA
>NW_028234422.1:8687640-8690140 GCF_977035675.1 Penaeus japonicus
CAGGTCGATATGAGTTCGAGTCTCGGAAAGTACTCGCGCCCTTCGCACTCTCACGCCGAAAGGTGTCACAGAGACGGACGCTGGAAATCGATGAACGAATGGCATATCGAGCAACGAACAACTGCACTAGCCGCTGTTGTTGCTGTTGTTTTTGTTTTGTTTTTCTGTTGTTTTTGTTTTGTTTTTTCTTATCGTGTCTTCTACCTGCGTCCATGAGACCTATCTTAAGCGTAATCTTTGTTTCTGTCTTTTCCTTTTTTTCTCTCTTTCTCTCTAGCTATCTAGAAAAATAGGTAACTAGAGAAAGAAAGCGACGGTTAAACACGCAGAAAAAACAAATAGACAAGAGACAGAGGCAAACAAAATAGAAAGAGAATGAGTGAAACGACCCAAACAAACACTCTGCCATTGCAAGCAACTGCAAGCGCACACGACACAAACAAATCACCCACATGCACAGCAAGGCACCATCTCATGCCATCCATCATACGTTCCCTTAATGTATTTAAGACAGAATGAATGAAGGGGAGAAAAAAAAAGAGAAAAAAAGAAGAAAAAAAAAGATGATATATAAACTCTCGAGCAAATTCTACCATATATCTTCATTCTATTTAACGCTTCTGTCAACAGCCATGATATATTGTTCACACAGACATCAGCAGTTCCATTTTCTGGTCGAGGTTCATTTTTAATTAAACAAACGCCTTTGCCAAACTTCCTTGTAAGGCGCAGAGGGACAATAATTCACTGTTTCTAGATCCGGTCGTTTCTCCCCTCCCCCCCTCGCCCCTGATGATTTGATGCAATGAATCATGTTGAATATTGAAACCTTTAATCAAGAAGAAGAGACAAACTCGCAAATCTTGCAACTACTCGTAAAATAAGTCGAGACACGGTGGTGAACATATTTACTGGTTCATAATCTATGCAATCTTAAAGAAAATATATTTTTTTAGGGTGCTTTCAAATTAAAATCTATTTCATACGAAATGCACAACCGACGTACCTTCTCCTCACCACTTCTTCTCCCCCTCTCCCTTCCCCCGCCTACCTCCCCCTTCCCCCCTCCCACCTCCTCTTCCCCCCTCCCACCTCCCCCTCCACCTCCCCCTTCCCCCTTCCCATCTCTCCCTTCCCCCTTCCCACCTCCCCTTCCCCCTTACCCCCCTCCCACATTCCCCCTCCCCCTTCCCCCTTTCCAGTGTACTTTGTCACTGTTAATGCCAAAGAGTGGTTCCAGTTTATAGTGCTTCAAATTACTGTCAGAGTTAATGACACACACGCAACACAACTCCTCTGACTAATTAAAGCTTGTCATCTAAAGTAACTTCCGGCTGCAAGATCATTAAACGTTTCCAGAGTACGAGTGTTTGTTGTCATTGTCACTTGTTCGTCTTGCCATTGTTCTTTGTTTGTCCTTGTCACTGTTTGCTTTGTTAATGTCTTTTGTTTCTTTATTGTTGTTCTTCGCCTTGTTATTGCCATTTGCTTGCCATTTTGTTCTCATTAACATATCGTCCTTGTTACTTATCTCTTCATAACTTATTGTCTAATCATAAATTTGTCGGTTTTTCTTCGATCGTCGGTGACTGGCTGTCCCCTTATTTACTTTGTATTTGCATTTAGCAAATGAACACAGATCATGCAATCCATTTTGATAAAACTGACTGTTTGTCTAATCTCATGCTACAGCGTTGTATTATGTGCTTTAAGTATCTCATCAGGGGATCACGCAAGGATGATGAGGATTGCAGCAGGATTGGAACAATGGCGCCAAGCAGAGATATAACGGCATGTAATCATCACGGTTATGATATTCATAATGACAATAAAAAGGGTAATGATAATGATGACTGTGCGAATGAAAATGATAACGAAGGAAATAGATACATACACTCACACACACACACACACACACACACACACACACACACACACACACACACACACACACACACACACACACACACACACATATATATATATATATATATATATATATATATATATATATATATATATACATACATACACACACACACACACAGATGAATAAATAGAATGCCTAGAACGAAGGAACTGAGGAAAAGGCCAAATAAATGAAAAAGAATCAAGAGCAAATATTTGTAAACTGACAGTTGAGAGAAGGAAGTTGGTGAAAAGATATGAAAGGAGGGGAGGAGAGGGAGGGAGGGATGTTGGGATGGATGGATGGAGGGAGGGAGGGAGGAGAGGGTGATGAAGAGTGGGAGGGAGGAGAGGTGGGAGGGAGGGAGGGAGTAGGAGAGAGTGGGAGGAAAGGAATAAGGGAGGGAAGAAGAGATGGTGAGAGGGAGTTAGGGAGTGAGTGAGGGAGGAGAGGGTGATGAAGAGTGGGAGGAAGGGAGGTTGGGAGGAAGGGAGGGAGAGAGGTTGGGAGGGAGGGAGGTAGTTGGAAAGAGTGGGAGGACAGGAATAAGGGAAGGAGGAAGAGATGGTGGGGGGGGGGAAGTTAGGGAGG
>NW_028234422.1:8697640-8700140 GCF_977035675.1 Penaeus japonicus
ATGATGATGATAATGATAATGATTATAGTAACGATAATAATAATTGATGACAATAATGATAATGAAAATGATGATATTGATAATGATAATGATTATATCAAAAATGTTTATAATGATAATGATAATGACAAAGACAATAATGGTGATAAAAACAATGATGATGTTGATAATAATGATATTCTTGATAACGGAATATCAGTGATCATAATAGCTGATAATGATAATCATAATGTTGATAATAGTAATGACAATAACAGTGAGGAAGATAATGATAATAAAAATAATGAAAATGACATTAATCATAACAGCAATAATTTTGATAATGGTGTCAATCAAATGGATGAAGATAATGATAATGATGATAACAATTAATAACAATGATAATGATAATAGTAACAATAATAATGATTACAAGAATAAAATAAGGACAATTCTATTAACAACAATAATAATGATAATGCTAATATTTATAATGTTAATAATTATCATAAAAAGGATTATAATGATTATAGTGATGATGTTAATAATAATTGCAACAATAATAAAACACATTTATAGAGAACTATGACCATAAACACCACAATTTTCTTTCGAAATTGGCATAGAAAAGACAAAAAAATATGTCATGCTACTGTCTAAATATAACAATTTACCGAGGATACATTGTTATCAAATAAACATTTCCATTATATAACTTCGTCAGACTGTATGAGAATAATCGTTCGTGTTTTATGAGTGCAAAATCTATATTACATTTGAGTAGTGACTCTATCCTTCGACTTAAAACAAACAAACAAACAAGTAAACATAAACGTAATGACAAATATGTAAAAAAACAAAACAAAACTAAACAAAACAACAAAAACACAGATCAACACGGTTTCAGAAAATAAAGTTTTTGCGTTAAAGAGAAATGTAAATGTTAAAGTGTTGAAGTTTAATTGTTCGGCACACAAAACTTCATAAAAAAGTCATAATCAAAGTTTAATAATGCCTTGCATATAAAGCGAAAACATGTTTAGACAAATCTCGTCCTTACCCCCCCCCACCCCCTCCCTCCCTCCCTTCCATCTCCCCTCTACTCATAAATTTACCTTTAAAGTAATTGCAAAATATTACACCTGAAATTATGGGCAGTCCCAAAAGCATATTACATAAGTATCCCCTAAACACTATATATCACGGATGGATCTGCCAAAACAAGGGAAAATGAACCCCAGAAATAAATGAATACATAGTTTTTTTTATGTATAAAACGCTGAATCACTCTTCAAATAAAACAATTATGCCCCTCCCCCCCAAAAAAAAAAGTATATATGTATATGATAATAATAAATAAATGTTAATGATAGCAATGATCACAATGAGAATAATAATAATAACGATGATAATAACAATAGTAATGGTGATACAAATAACAACAATAATAACAATAATAGTAATAATGATGATAATGATGACAATAATAATCATATGATAATAATGATAATGATAATGATGATAATCAAAAGGATAATAATTACAACAATAAATCCAAAACAACAATACTAATACTTATAATAAAAATAACAATAATAAGAAGAATGGCGAAAAAGATAATAACAATAATGAAATAAAACAGCAATAATGAAATAAAACAAGATGAACAAATCAATGAAAAATAAGGACATACCATAACATTTCCCAAACAAGGCTCCCAAGTTCCCTCCCCCCCTCCCCCCGCCCTTCCCCCACCCTTCCCCCCACACCCTCCCCCCGCCCCCTCCCTGTTCTATGCTCTACCCTAACACAAGGCCTTCTACTAGAACGGTACGCTCCCTGCTGACAAGGTGTCATGCTAAGTTTCTGTCTATTTTGATTAAGTGTCAGTCAAGCGAGATGCTGTGAGACGCGCCTCTTGAGATGTTGCTTCTCCTTTGAAGATCTCGGGATATTATAGTGACACTGAGAAGAGAAAGAGAGAGAGAGAGAGAGAGAGAGAGAGAGAGAGAGAGAGAGAGAGAGAGAGAGAGAGAGAGAGAGAGAGAGAGAGAGAGGGAGAGAGAGAGAGAGAGAGAGAGAGAGAGAGAGAGAGATAGGGAGAGAGAGAGAAAGAGGAAAGAAGAGAGAGAGAGAGAGAGAGAGAGAGAGAGAGAGAGAGAGAGAGAGAGAGAGAGAGAGAGAGAGAGAGAGAGAGAGAGAGAAAGGGAGAGAGAGAGAAAGAGAAAGAGAGAGAGAGAGAGAGAGAGAAAGAGAGAGGGAGAGGGAGAGAGAGGAAAGAGAGAGGGAGAGAGAGAGAGAGAGAGAGAGAGAGAGAGAGAGAGAGAGAGAGAGAGAGAGAGAGAGAGAGAGAGAGAGAGAGAGAGAGAGAGAGAGAGAGAGGGAGAGAGAGAGAGAGATAGATAGATAGATAGATAGAGATAGATATATAGATAGATAGAGAGATAGAGAGAGAGATAAATAGATAGACATATAGAGATAGACAGATAGAAAGATAGATAGATAGTGATAGATAGATAGA
>NW_028234422.1:8717640-8722640 GCF_977035675.1 Penaeus japonicus
TTGTGATCACGTTACCAAGTAATTACACCTGCATCGTTTACGATACGAATATAGAGTATATTTGAGGGTATAACACGTTATATTCCCTTCTATTCTGCTGTATACACATATAAATACTATGTACAATGCCGCTAGATTATATGAAAAGACCACGAATTTCGTAATATGATTTTGAATCTTTGGATTATATCGACTTTTATTATTATTATTTTTTTTTTCATCAACCGTCCTCCTCTTACTATGAAAGTTTTGTTTATCTCGCGTTCTTTCGAAAGTTCTATGGATTTTATGTAAACTCTTCTGATTATTAATGCTGAATTTCTGTAGAAGTGTTGTAATTATTTTGATCAATCCTATTGTCATATTCCATTCTTAATGTACGTATGGAAGTCTCTCAGGATCAGTATCAATTTGTTGGTTAAATTCCCTATTCCAATATATATATATATATATATATATATATATATATATATATATATATATATATTTATATATATATGTATACACACACACACACACACACACACACACACACACACACACACACACACACACACACACACACACACACATACACACACATGTATATATATATATATATATATGTATATATGTATATGTATATGTATATGTATATATTATATATATATATATATATATATATATATATATATATATTTATATATATATATATATATATATATATATATATAGAGAGAGAGAGAGAGAGAGAGAGAGAGAGAGAGAGAGAGAGAGAGAGAGATAGATAGATAGATAGATAGATAGATAGATAGATAGATAGATAGACAGATAGATAGATATATATATATATATATATATATATATATATATATATATATATATATATATATATATATATATATATATATATATGTATATGAAGAAACATATCTTTATCTGCCTATCTATCTATATATATAAATTTAGGCAAAGACTATCAAGCGACACTTCTTTTTTTTCCAAAAGCTGTTGTCGATAAGCCTTGTTTGTTGTTTTAATATCCGGGCATTCATCCAATGATAACAACAGTCAGTCATAGACACAGACACAAAAGTTCATGTTTTAACAAAGCCACCTCTTCTTTGGTCGTTGAAACCGGTCGATGCCTCCCCCCCCTTTCTCTTATATATTGGCCCTGTACATTTTATCTTTACTTCGTAAAACAATAATGTTGATACACACACCCACGCAAAAACGAGAATACACAAAAACGCACACACACGCAGGTATGATCTGCATTCATATATGAATAACAAACATGCGAGGATGTCTGCAACATTTATATCACCTTAGGTGATGAGGAATATCTGTAAAAAAAAAAAATATTCATAAATCATACCACTCTATTTATCTATTCATCTACTCATAAATTCAACCATATATCTATTCATATACGCCAATCAGTCTTTATCTCACTAACAAAAGCAATGCAGATGCATATCCATTGATCTATTCATCCTTATAAAGTCATATCATTTTATATGTAAACATACATTCCCCACTCTGTCTCTCTTATCTTCTTTTTTCTCCTCTCCCTTCTCCTCTCTTCCTCTCTCTCTCGTCATCTTTCCCTCTCCTCCTCATCTCATCTTTCCCTCTCCTCCTCGTCTCATCTTTCCCTCTCCTCCTCCTTTCTCCTTCTCTCTCATCTTCTTTATCTCTTCTCTCCCTTGCCCTCTCTTCCTCTCTCCTCCTCGTCATCTTTCCCTCTCTCCCCCGTCTCATCTTTCCCTCTCCTCCTCCTCTCTCCTTCTCTCCTCCTCTCTCATCTTCTATATCTCTCCTCTCCCTTGCCCTCTCTTCCTCTCTCCTCCTCGTCATATTTCCCTCTCTCCCTCGTCTCATCTCTCCCTCTCTCCCTCGTCTCATCTTTCCCTCTCCTCCTCCTCTCTCCTTCTCTCCTCCTCTCTCATCTTCTATATCTCTCCTCTCCCTTGTCCTCTCTTCCTCTCTCCTCCTCCTCCTCCTCCTCCTCCTCCTCCTCCTCCTCTTTCCCTCTTTTCACCGTTCTTCCTTTTCTGCATCCCTTCCTTCTTTGCATCATAAATTGCAGTTTCGGTAAATTCATCATCAATTGCAATTTCTGTAAACATGTCGAAAGAAACACACCTAAAGGGGTTATATGATTCTTAGAACACAACCGGGCTTTCAAAACTTGATGACTAAGTGATAATTGTAAGATAAACTGATTTTGTTGTTGTTGCTATCAGTATCATTATTTTTATTATTGTTTTTTATTGTTATTATTACTATTACTATAATTATTATTATTACTATTATTATGATTATTACTTTTATTATTATTATTATTATCATTATTATCTTTATCATTATTATCATTATTATTATTATGATCATTACTATCATAATCATTATTATCATTATTATTATTATTATTATTATTATTATTATTGTTGTTATTATTATTATTATTATTATTATTATTATTATTATTATTATTATTATTATTATTATTATTATTACCATTAGTATCATTATTATTATTATCATTATTATTACTATCACTATCATCATTACTATTATCATTATCCTTATTACTATAACCATTACTAATATCATTATTATTATTATTATTATCATTATTTTTTTTACTATCGTTAATTTTCATAATCATCATAATTTTCATTATTACTCTTATAATCATAACTATTATCATTGTTATAATTCATGTCATTACTATTCTTATTCTTCTTATTATTATTACTATAATCATTATTATCATTATTATTATTATTGTTATTATTATTATTATTATTATTACTATCATCGTTATTATCATTGTTATTATTATTGCTATTATTATCAATATTATCATTATTATTATCATTATTATCATCGTTATTATTATTGTTATTATTATTATTATTATCATCATTATTATTATTGTTATTATTATTATTATTATTATTATTATTATTATTATTATTATTATTATTATTATTATTATTATCATTATTATCATTATTATTATTATCATTATCATTATTATCATCATTGTTATTATCATCATTATCATCATCATCATTATCATTACTATTATTATTATCAATACTAATGTCAGTATCATCATTATTGATATTGTCATTATTATCATTATTATTATCATCATTATCATTATTATTATTACTATCATTACTGATAGTATTATTGTTATAATCATCATCCAACGTCATCATTATTACCATCATCCTTACTATTTTTATCATCAGTATCATTATGATCATTATCATCATTATTATTGTTATCATTATCATCATTGTTATTATTATTTTTGATTGTTATTATTATCTTTTATTTGATTCATTGTTATGATCATCATCCTCGTGATTTTTAATATTGCCATTGTTAGCATTACTGTCATTATGATCATTATTATTATCATCATTATTACTACTACTCTTACAACTTCAATTATTATTATTTCTACTTCTACTGTGTCTATTGTCATTATTATTATAATTTACTACCATCATTATCATCATTGTATATGTTGTTAACATCATCATTAACACCATCATTATCTTGTTAATTTCGTATTATCCTAGTCTTAATCTTAATAATAATGGAAAATAGTATATATGATTAATATTATCAATTATGATTAATATATTTGCAGTAACTTCAACAGCATCAGTAATATCAAAAGCAAATTTCACACCCAACACAAACTTACTTCCTACTCTACAGAAAAATAAGAAACAATGAATTTCAAAATGCAATTAAATTATAAAGGCAGGTCAATCATTTTTTTTTTTTCATGTTGTAACGCGTTCCTTCTGTATGTAGTGTATGCTTGTACTAACAGTTGTTGGCCCAGTACTAGCATGGCTTTTGGGACGTTATTCTTTACCATGCAACATAGCTTTCTAAAAATGTGTTTTATTTACTATGTCTTGTTTAATGATTGTATTGCATGGTACTCAATACTCACTGGGTCTTCTTCTATGAATTATTTGCAGATTCTGTGAATAACTTAGATAAATAGATGATTACAAAATCAGAGTATGTTGGGATAATTTAATACTACATTACATGAATTAGAGTCAGATATCATATCAATCTACCTAAGGCAGCACTTTTCTTAATAAAAATTATCCATCTCCACCCACAGTAAATTGAGATAACGAAGTATTATCCACAATTTTTAAGGACAATAAGCTCCCTTATATGTCCATGGTACCAATAACCATTTTTCATATTTTCCACCTTTAACCGCAGTAAATTGAGATAAGAAACTATTCTCCACTATTTTTAATGCCAAAATTTACCTCGTTTATGTCTAATCCCACTGTGTTTGCCCCTTTTCACCTCTGCTCCACTATGCCATAAATAAAATTGATTTGATGAATATGCATAAAAAAACAATGAACGATATATTATGCAATCCTTATCTTGTCACACATGAATTCACTAAAATACAGATACAACGATGTTCTGTTTTTTTGGTGCTTAATCATTCTGTATCTTGAAGTTCTTTGATTAATCAAGACCCGTTTAAGAAACATTTGAAACATCTGAATGGTATAAAGTATTTGAATGCAATGAAAAAGGTCTTAATTTCAACAAAAGAAAAGAATGTTCTCTGAAAAAGTACACAGAAAGGATCCTCGACATGAATGGAAATTACTGGCTTTAATTTCTAGAGATTCATTGCACATTGCAAATTATTTAACATGTTATGAATTTATCAGCAATGAATATATATATATATATATATATATATATATATATATATATATATATATATATATTATATATATATTATATATATATATATATTATATATATATATAATACACATGTACACACACACACACACACACACACACACACACACACACACACACACACACACATATATATATATATATATATATATATATGTATATATATATATATATCATATATGTATATATACATACATACATATATATTAATAACACTGCCACTAAAAGAAA
>NW_028234422.1:8742640-8745140 GCF_977035675.1 Penaeus japonicus
TGCCCCTTCTCCCCCTCCTCCACCTACTCCTTCTCCTCTCCCCTCCTCCTCTTGCTCCTTCTCCCCCTCCTTTTGCTCCTTCTCCCCCTCTTCCTCTTACCCCTTCTCCCCCTCCTCATCCTCTTGCCCCTTCTCCTCTTCCTCCTACTCCTTCCCCCCCTCCTCCTCTTCCTCCTCCTACTCCTTCCCGCCCTCCCCCCACTCCCCTCCTCCCCCCACTTCTTAAAATCTCCCCCGTTAAGCAAGAGAGATCTCCTGTCCGCGCTCGTCATGCCGGCGTCGCGTCATCAAGGCAGCAGACAACCTCTAAAACCTGCTGCCTCCTGCCTGCTACTGCCGCTGCCGCTGTTGCATAATTCATCGTAGGCTCAGCTTGCCGATAAGGCTATATTGCAATATGCTGCTGAAGCAATATTGAGTCATGTTTTTCTTGCCGTCAATAGGTCTCCTCGGGGCACATGTCCGCCGGATGCCTCAGGACGCGCCTCTTGCCGATGCGCTTCGGCTGTGGCGGCGCTTTGCTTTTTATTCTTCTGATATGCATTTATTTTGATGGAGATATATGAATCTATATATATATGTTTATACATACATACATATTTATATGTGTATGTATGTGTGTGTGTGTGTGTATGTGTGTATGCCCATACAGACACACACACACACACACACACACACACACAAACATATATCTATATTCTTATTTATCTATCTATCTATCTAACCATTTGCCTATATATATATATATATATATATATATATATATATATATATATAGTAATAGTAATATATATATATATGTATATATATGCACACACACACACACACACACACACACACACACACACACACACACACACACACACACACACACACACACACACACACACACACACACACACATATATATATATATATATATATATATATATATATATATATATATATTTGTTCATACATTTTCCCTCGACATCTCTTTATAAACTGGTATTACTTTCTTTGATGAGGCATATCATATATCATTTATTGGACTATTATCTATATTTTTTGTGAATGACTTTTAAGAATTCCTTTATCCAATTACTTAATTATTTCCAGCCCCCTCTTTACCTTCTTCTTCTTTCAATACACATCATATCCCTAACACATCCCACTCTCCTGTAATTTCTATATTCTCCATCCTACGCCGTTTATCCTTGTCTTCCATCCCTCACCTTTATCCTTCCCCTCTTTTAACCTTTTATCCCTCTCTCTCTTCTCTTCCTTCCTTCATACATGCATTCTCTCTATCCCTCTTCATCCATGCTCTCCATCTCTCTTCATCCATTCTGTCCATCCTTCTCTCATTCTCTCCATCCCACTTCATCCATTCTTTCCATCTCTCATCATCCATCCTGTCCATCTTTCTTTCATTCTCCCCATCCCTCTTCATCCATTCTTTCCATCTCTCATCATCCATTCTGTCCATCCTTCTTTCATTCTCTCCATCCCTCTTCATCCATTCTCCATCTCTCACCATCCATTCTGTCCATCCTTCTTTCATTCTCTCCATCCCTCTTCATCCATTCTCCATCTCTCACCATCCATTCTGTCCATCCTTCTTTCATTCTCTCCATCCCTCTTCATCCATTCTCCATCTCTCACCATCCATTCTGTCCATCTTTCTTTCATTCTCTCCATCCATCTTCAGCCATTCTATCCATCTCTCATCATCCATTCTGTCCATCCTTCTTTCATTCTCTCCATCCCTCTTCATCCATTCTCCATCTCTCATCATCCATTCTGTCCATCCTTCTTTCATTCTATCCATCCCTCTTCATCCATTCTTTCCATCTCTCATCATCCATCCTGTCCATCTTTCTTTCATTCTCCCCATCCCTCTTCATCCATTCTTTCCATCTCTCATCATCCATTCTGTCCATCCTTCTTTCATTCTCTCCATCCCTCTTCATCCATTCTCCATCTCTCACCATCCATTCTGTCCATCCTTCTTTCATTCTCTCCATCCCTCTTCATCCATTCTCCATCTCTCACCATCCATTCTGTCCATCCTTCTTTCATTTTCTCCATCCCTCTTCAGCCATTCTCCATCTCTCATCATCCATTCTGTCCATCTTTCTTTCATTCTCTCCATCCCTCTTCATCCATGCTCTCAATCTCTCATCATCCATTCTGTCCATCCTTCTTTCATTCTCTCTATCCCTCTTCATCCATGCTCTCCATCTCTCTTCATCCATTCTGTCCATCCTTCTTTCATTCTCTCCATCCCTCTTCATCCAGTCTCCCCATCCTTCTTTTTCCATCATCTCCCTCCCTCCTCCTTTCGAGAGGGAAACGAAGGCCATCCCATCTCGAGGCAAATTTCTTGAGCACAGAACCATCCTCGACAACAGGCTTAATGTTGCTGTAAATATCCGCAACTGTTTATTCTTCCCGAGAGATGTAGCTTCCACTGGCGTCTTTCTCAGGCTTTACCTTGCTGTATTCCTCCCCCACACAC
>NW_028234422.1:8755140-8767640 GCF_977035675.1 Penaeus japonicus
GAGCAACGAGAAAAGAAAAAAAATGAACCGGGAAAAAGGTAAAAAGGGGAGGGAAGGGCTAAAAAAGAGGATACGGATTAAAAGGGGAGGGTGAGGAAAGGGAAAAAGGGGAAGAGTACAAGGCATTGAGGAAAAAATTATCCAGAGAGGGGGAGTAGAAAAAAGGGGATAGGAGAGGGCAGGGGAGGGAAGAGAAGAGGACAAGAAAGGGAAAGAGGGACAATAAGGGAAGGGAAGAGAATAGGACGAAGGGGAAGGACAGATAGGGGGAGGAGGATAAGGGGGGGAGGAAAGGGAAAGGGATAAAGGGCGAAAAATATAAAGGGAAGAAGAGAATAAAAAGGATAAAGGAAGAAAGAAGAAGAGATAAAGAGGAGGGTGCGAAGAGAAGGCAGGGGAGGGAAGGGAAGAAGGAAAAAACAAAGAAGAGGAGGAGGAAAAGGGAAGGAGGGATGTAAAAGAGGGTCAGAAGAAAGGAGAGAAGGGCCGAAAAATGGGATGGAGGGGAGGAATAAAAAGTAGAAAATGGAAGGTAGGGGAGGAAAAAGATAGAGGGAGGAAAAAGGTAGATTGAGAACAGAAGGGGAGAAGAAGGGAAGAAAAGGGGAGATAGAAAGGGGAGGGGGAAGAGAGGAGGGAGACAGAAAAAAGGGGAGGAAAAAAGGGGAGGCAAGCGGAACAAGAATAAGAGAGGGGAGGTCAGGGAAAGAAAGAGGCGGGGAAGGCAAAGGGGGGAAAAAAGGAGGAAGTAACTAGGAGAAGGGAAGGGAAAAAGGGAAAACGAAGGGGAGAGAAAAAAGAAGAACACAACAGATGGGATAGGGAAAACCCCACCCCCCCCCCCCCCCCCTCGCCCCCAGGGAGCAGATGGTGGGATAAGGTGGAGGAGAGAGGAAGAGGGTAAAGAAAAAGGGGAGGAAAGGGAGGAAAGGGGAGGGAAGGGAAGGGGAGAGAAAAGGACGGGGAAAAAGGACAGATGGATGTGAGGAGGAAATAAAAAAAGGGGAAATGGCAAAAGGAGGAGGGTATAGGAGGAAAAGGGGAAATCGAGAGAGAGGGAGGGAAGGGTTATAAGATAAGAGAAAAAAAAATTACAAACTCCAAAAAATAATTTTATTTAAGAGAAACACGGGATAGGGGATTGTTGATTTTATAGCAAAAAAGTGGGTAAAACGTGAAAAAATGTCTGTTTACAACCTCTTTAAAATAAGGGAGAAAAAAAAGGTAAGATGAAGAAAGGCGGGTAGGGTCTATTTCTTAAACACAAAAAGTGGTTATTGGTGGTGTTTAAGTTTAACCAGTTGGTTAAAAGTGTACAGGACACAATGGTAAAAAAGAAATGTGTCGTACGGAAAACAAAAAAAAAGACTGAAAAAAACGGGTAAATACCACGTTAGATATATCAAACAAAAAGAGCATACATACAATTGTAAATTCAAAGAAAAAACAAAAACAGAGAAAAAAAGCTGAAACAATAATCACTCCGTCCTCATACCTTGTCCCACCACCCATAAAAAAGTAAACAAAAACCCTTCAACCATCTCAACCCAACTTCACCCCCTATTAAGTTAAACTACTATATCCTAACTACAACCCTCGTAATGAAAAAACATAAAAAGGGATGGGAAATGGGAGGGGACGGAGAGGGGGAGGGGAAGGGGTGCGGGGGGAGGGGGGGAAAGGCGGGATGGTGAAGGGAGGTGGGAAGGGGGGATGGGGTGGGAGGTAGGACACATGGAGGGGGGAGGAAAGCTGGGTTCTATTTTAATTTATTAAAGGGTATTTTGATTATTTTATTTTTAATTGATAGGGGGGGATAAAAGGTGGAATGATAAGGCGGGAGGAGGGAAAAAAGGGGAAAAAAAAAAAAAAGAAAAAAAAAAGAAAAAAAAAAAAAAAAGATAAAAACTGGGAGGGGGACCAAAAAAAAAGGAAGGAAGGAAAAAAGGGGAAGGAAACAAAACAGGGGAGCGGGTGGGGGGGGGGGGTGGACCAGGGCGAGGGGGAGGACGGGGGGAGGAAGGGTAGGGTTAAGAGGCGTGGAAGTGGGCGTTAGTGGCAAGGAATGGGAGTAGGAGGGAGGGGGGGGGCGGTGGGGGAGGGGGGAGGGGGAGGAAAAAAGGGGAGGCGGAAGGGGAAGCGGTCTGGGGTAGGAAAGGGGAAAAAAGAACAAGAAAAAAACAAGGGAGGGGAGGGGGAAAAGGGGAGGGGGGGGGCGGGTAGGGGAGTCGGGGAGGAGCGGGGGGGGGGAAGGGAGGGGGAGGGGAGGAGAGGGGGAGGGGGGGAGGGGGGAAGGGGGGGGGGAGGGGGGGGGGGGGGGTAGAAGATAAAAAGAAAGATAAGGGAAAGAAAAAAAAGAAAAGGGAGAGAAGGAGAAAAAAGAAGAAAATGAGAAAAGAAGAAAAAGAAGAAGAGAGAAAGAAAAATAAAAACGGCGGAAATGAAGAAAAGAAACGAGAAGTGAGAGAGGAAAAAAGGGAAGAAGGAGAAAGAGGAATAGAAGAAAAACGGAAGAGAAGAGAAAATGAAATTAAGACAAAGAGAATGATGAGAGGGGAAAAGAGAAGAAAAAGGAAAGGATAAAAGAGAGAAGGAGTTAAAAAGAAAGTGAGAAAAAAGAAGAAGAAAGGAAGAAAAAGGAGAGAGAGAGGAAAAAGGTAGAAAAATAGAAAAAGAAAAGAAAGAAAAAGGAAAAGGAAGGGAAACAGAGAAAGACAAACGGAGACAAACAGTGAAAATAAAAAACCAAGAAAAATAGGGAGAGAGGAGGAGAAGAGAGAGGGAAAAAAGGAGCTTTGGATTGTTAGGGAGGCTGGATTACTGTGGAAGTCTTTGATTTTGATCTTGGATTGGTGTGGATGGTTGGACGGATTAGGATGTTTGGTGGAGGGCAAGGAAAGACAAGGTGGGGAAAGGGGGATGGAAAAGGAGAGGGAGAAGAGGGACAAGGGGAGGGGGAGAAGGGGAAAAAACAGGCGGAGCACGGCGGGAACAGAGGGCGGGAGAAAGGCGAGGAGGAAGGGAAAGTGGAGGCGGGAGGACTAGGCGGGAAATAGGAAAGGCGGGAAGGAGGCGGCGGGAAGGCGGTGAGGAGGGGAGGAAAGGAGTGCGGAAGAAAGGCGCCAAGGGAGGGGGTAAATCAGGAAAGGAGGAGAGGACAAGGCAGGCGGACGGGGCAAGGAGAAGGAGGAGGCGGGGGGCGGAAGAGGGCGGGGAGGAGGCCAGGAGGAAGGGGGGGAGGCGGGGTAGAGTGGCGGGAGTGGTGGGAGCGTGGGGGTAGGCGGGAAGGAAGGAGAGAGGCGGGGGGAAGGGGGTGGGGAAGGAGGAGAAGGCCAAGGCGTGACGTCCATGAAAAAGGCCAAAAGGCAGGCGGCGAGAAAGGCAAGGGAGGAAACATGCAAAGTAGGGGAAGGAAGGGGAAAAGAGGCGAGGGGGAGGGACTACGGGGATAAAAGAGGAAAGGCACAGGCTGGGCGAGAACGAAAAGGGAAGTCAGGCGGGGTTGCATCTGTGCGACGATGGCAGAGGGAACAGGAAAGGGGCAGGGGGTCTTGAGGAGAGGTAGGTATGTAGGGAGGGTGGGCGGGTGGGGTGAGGTGGGGTGGGAGTGGGGGAGTTGGGAGATGAGTGGTTGGAGGCGTCGTCACCGGTGGTTGCGGTAAAAAGGGGAGAAGAGGGAAAGAAGGAAAAAAAACAATAAAAAAAATTTTAAAGGCTAGGAAGGTGGAGGTATAGGAAGGGAAAAACATAATAATAAAAAATAAAAAAAAAGAAAACGTGAAAAAAAAATAAGATAAAAAAAAAAAAAAACAAGGAAAAAAAAGAAAAATAAAAATAGAAAAAAAAAAGAAAACAAAAAGAAAGAAGGAGAACAGAAACAAAATAATAAAAAAAAAAAGAAACAAAAAGAAAAGGGAAAAAAAAAAAGAATAAGGGAAAGGAAGGAGAAAAAACAAGAGAAAAAAAAAAAAAAAAAAAAAAAAGAAAAAAAGGAGAAAAAAAAAAAGGAAAAGAAGAAGGAGAGAAAAGAAGAAAAAAAAGGAAAAAAAAAAAAGAAAAAAAAAAAAAAAAAAAAGAAAAAAAGAACAAAAAAAAAAAAAAAAAAAAATAAGAACGAAAGAAAAAAGGAAAAAAAGAGAAAAGAACAAAAAAAAAAGAAAAAAAAGGGAAGAAAAACAAAAAAAAAAAAAAAGGACAAAAAAAAAGAAAAAACAAAAAAAGAGGGAATAAAAAAAACGAAGAAAAAAAAACAAAAAGAAGAAAAATATAAAAAAAAAAAAGAAAAAAGAAGGAAAAAAAAAAAAAAAAAAAAAAAAATAAAATAAACAAAAATAAAGCAAAATAAAGAACGAGAAAAAAAAAAAAAAAAAAAGAAGAATAAAAAAAAAAAAAAAAAAAAAAAGGAAAACAGAAGAAAATAAAACAAATGATGAGGGAAAAAACGAAAAAACTCAAAAAAATATAACTAAAAACAAAACAAAAATAAAAAAGGGAAAAAAACTTTTGGAGGCGGGGGGGTCGTGGGGCGGGAGGGAGTGGTTGTTTTTGGAGGGGAGGGGTTGGGGATGGGGGGGGGATGTGGGGGAGGGAGGGGTGGGTGGGGAGGACGGATGGGGGAGGAGGTGGGGGTTTTGGTGAAGGGGGGGGGGAGGGGTTGTGTTTATGTGGCGGTATGAGCTAAGGGGGGGGTTAAGTTGTAGGTGTCTTTGTATTTGGTTATGGGATATTCGTGGTATGGGTATTGGGGAGCGGTTGGGATGGTGTTGGTTAGGTTGGGTGTGCGGAGTGGGTGGTGGGGGGGGGGGGGGGGAGGGGGTGGTGATATGGAGGGGTCGGGGGAGGTGGCGGAGTAGTGTGTAGGGGAAAGAAGGTGGGTGTGGTGTATGTGTTGGATGGGTGAACAACTGGTATTTATAATATAAGGAGACACTATTCAAAAACAAATAACTGTAGTATAACTATGTCAATTAATGAGCACATGGTAGCAATTATTTATTTTACTTCTTTAGTGAATTAAAAGTTGCAGAATTCTATATGAATGACGGGATAAAGAAACGGGAAAGATGCGGAAAGGGGCGGGAGGAGGGGGAAGGGGGTGGGGGGAGTAGCGAGGGCGGATACAAGGGTAGGAATGGAGAGGGGAGGCGGGAGGGGGGGAAGGGAGGCTGGAGGGAGGAAAGGGGAGGCGGGAGGGGGGGAAGGGAGCTGGAGGGGGGGGAAGGGGGGGGGGGGGGGGAGGGGGGGAGGGGGGGGGGGAAGGGAGGGGGGGGGGAGGGAGGGGGGGAGGGAAGGGGGGAGGGGGGGGGGGGAAGGGAGGAAGGGCAAGGTAAGGGTAGGAGGAGAGGGAAAAGAAGGGGAGAGAAGGGGAAGGGAAGGGGGGGAGGGGGAGTGAAGGGAGGGGGGGGGGGAGGAAGGGGGGGAGGGAAAAAATGGGCGCGGGGCGGGAGGGAAGGGGGGGGAAAACGGGGGAGGGGGGGGAGGGGGAGGGGGGGGGGGGGAGGGGGGGGGAGGGGGGGGGGGGAGGGAGGAGGGGGGGAAGGGGAGGGGGGGGAGGAAGGAAGGGAGGGATAAATGATGGGGGGGGGGAGAGGGAGGTGAGGGGGAGGGTAGGGGCGGGGTTGGAGGGAGGGTGGGGGGGGGGGGAAGGGTAGGCGGGTGGAAGGGAAAAGAAGGAGAGGGGGGGGGAGGGAGGGAGGGGGGGGAGGAAGGGGGGGGGGTAATGGGTGGGAGGGGGGAATGGAGGGAGGGGGGAAGGGAGGAGGGGAGATGGGTGGGAGGGAGGGAAAGGGGGAGAAGAGAGGAGAAGAAGGGAAGGTGAGGCGAGGTGGGAAAAAGGGAAAAAGGGGAAGGGAAGGGCGGGGGGAGGGAGGGGCGGGGGGGGAGGGCGAGGAGGGTTGGAGGGCGCCGGGGGTGCGGCGGTGGGGGTGCGGCGCCTCGGGGGCCGGGGGGGGGGCGCGGGGGGTCGGGGGGGGGCTCCGGGAGGGCGGCGGGGGCGCGCGGGAGGGCGGGGGGCGGGAGGGGGGGAAGGGGGGGGCGGGGGTGGCGGGGGGTGGGGGCGGGCGGGAGGGGTGGGAGGCGGGCGTGGGACGGGGGCGGCTGCGGCAGGACGGGGCCCGGCGGGGGCGGGGGCGGGACGGGTAGGCGGGTGGGGGCTGGGGGATAGGAGGGGGGGAGGGGGAGAAACGATAGAGGAATAAAGAAGGGGACTGGGCGGGGGGGGGGGGGGGGAGGGAGGGAGGGGGGGGGGATAGGAGTGAGAGGGGGGAGGAAAAAAATAGGAAGTGGGGGGAGGGGTGGGGGAAGCGGGGAGGTGTGGTGGGGAGGTGGGGGGGGGGGGTGAAGTGGGGAGGGGAGGGGTGGAGGGGGGTGGGGGAGGGAGGGGGGAGAGGGGGAGATATAAAAGAAAGGAAAGAAAGAGAGAAAAGAAAAAAGAAGTAAAAAATAGGCAAGGGGGAAAGAAAAAAAAGAAAAGAAAAAAAAAAGAGAAAAGAAAAAGAGAAGGGGAAGGGAGGCTGGAGGGAGGAAAGGGGAGGCGGGATGGGGGGAAGGGAGGCGGTAGGGGGAAAGGGGAGGCGGGAGGGGGAAAGGGGAGGGAAAGGTGAGGGAAAGAGCTAAGATACCGTATGTAGGGAAGGAGGAGGATAAGGAGAATAGAGAAAGGGGAAGGGGAGAGGTAGGTATAGGTAAAGGTATTAACAAAGGGTGAGGGGAGAGGAAGGGGGGAGTAGGAGATTAATATGAAGGGGAGTTAAGATACGTAGATAGGGTGTGGATAGGAAGGATAAGTTTAGATTTAGAAGGGAAGGGTAGGGGGGATGAGCGTTATAGGATAAATAAAAATTAACGGATGATAGGGGCAGGGGAGAAGGAATAATCATCTCAATCTCGAGCTCTCCTCCATGGCAATTTTCAAGGTCATGACGTCATGGATGGTCGCTATGACGTCACATAAATAGCGACATACAACCATAGATGATCAACAGTCCGATAACTTTCTAACTACGTCATACATTGTTTGGATGACTCTCTGTCGCTAATTTTGTGAAGGAGGTCAGTGGTGATGTGAAATGCATTCTGACGTTAACAGAAGTTTGAGTATGACCGCCCATTCTATTGCCTGAACGATCACTTCCGATCACTTCATGATCACTTCCGTCCCGAAAAGAGGAAATCATTAGAGACTGTAGAATGGTTCAATAATGAGGATATCACAACAATGAGAGAGAGAGGGAAGGAAAGAGAGAGAATAGGAGAAGTGTATAGAGAGAATTCTATAAGTGAGATGAAGTGGGAAAGAGAGAGAGAGAGAGAGGAAGAGAGAGAGATGAGAGAGTGAGAGAGAGAGAGAAGAGACGTAGAGAGGAGGAGAGAAGGCAGAGCAAGTGTAGGAGAGGCGGAGGAAATATGAGACCGGAGGATGGTGGTGTGAGAGAGAAAACACCGAGAGAGAGAGGAGAGTTGTGAGAGAGTGGGAAGAGGGGAAGAGAGAGAGACGGAGAGAGGGGAAGAGAGAGAGAGAGAGAGAGAGAGAGAGAGAGAGAGAAAGAGAAAGAGGGGGAAGAGGAAAGAGAGAGAGAGAGAGAGAGAGAGAGAGAGAGAGAGAGAGAAAGAGAGAGAGAGAAAGAGAGAGAGAGAGAAAGAGAGCGAGAGAGAGAGGTTGTTAAGGTAAATAGCTCTACTTGGCGTTGTTAGTCACAGTAATGAGCTTTATCGGACGCGAAGACTAAGGCATTTGGGGGCCCGGGAAGGGTTGCTTGGGCGGGAGGGGGGGGGTGGGGGATGGGGGCGCTGGGGCACTTTCGTCGGATGTGTCTGGGTTTACCCGGATCCCCCCCCCCCCACACAAGCCCGCGGCGGGGCCCCCTAGGAACGGGGAGATGTGGGAGGGGGGAGAGGGTGGGGGGGGGGGTCTGGTGGGGGGTGGGGGGTGATCCCGTCAGAGCATCCGGCCCTGCGTGGCAGATTTATGTTCGTTACGCCTCTAAACGTTTATTGCCTTCCGGGAAATTTTAGTTTATCTTATTTTTTTTTTCGTTTTCATTGAGATACAAATCTTCAATGAGAACGGAGACCATTTGCAACATCTGGATGATGTTTCGCGTTATTTCGTTGTGCAATTGGATTTTGTCGTTAAAGTTGCACTATAATGAGTCCGTAAATGCGTACATGTATGTATTCTTAGATATAAATGTAAAGGTATATAATAAACTACTTATATTCACTAATATAAATACAAACAAAAACAAATACACACGCAGACCCCCCCCCTCCCCTCCATACACACACAAAGAGAGACAAGCACACACACACACACACACAACACCTATTCCCAACTCACCCGTAAATAACCCCCCCTTTTTTTTATTTATTACCCTTCTTATAGACGGAAAAAGTGTACGTACACTATACACTCACGTCTCCATATTTGCGTGTATATTATCTGCTTCGCCAGCGGACTTTAGGAATTATTTTCCAGATCTATTCCCACGAATAGCTTTTTCTCACGCATGTGCCATAACTTACGAGTAGTGTAGCATCTCTCGTAGCTCAGCCATTACTCCGTAATTTTCATGATTTTTGGTAATAGCCTTTTTTGTACTTTATTTTGTGTATATATATATATATATATATATATATATATATATATATATAATATATATATATATATATATAAATATATATATATAAATAAATGTGTGTGTGTGTGTGTGTGTGTCTGTGTGTGTGTGTCTGTGTGTGTGTCTCTGTGTGTGTGTCTGTGTGTGTGTCTGTGTGTGTGTGTCTGTGTGTGTGTCTGTGTGTGTGTGTGTCCGTGTATATGTATGTCCATATGTGTATTCGTTTACCATTAATAGAAAAAAATAAAAGATTGCCCGAACACAGCAGACACAAGCCGGAGTCGAGCGTATCCTATGTTCGATCTTTAAGAATGAACGGCTGAACTATTTCCTTTGTTTTAAATGCATCCTGAAGAGGGATGGTACGTTCTGCTCTTTTCGGGTTTTAGTTCTTGTGAAGACTTTTTGTGTGAGAAGAAGAATGGGAAAGAGGTGAGGGGAGGAGGGGGAAGGGGATAGGGGGAGGGGAGGGGGGGAGGGGAAGGGGGAGGGGAGGGGGGGGGGGGAGAGAGGGAGGGGAAAGGGGGGGAGGGGATAGGGGGAGGGCGAGGGGGGGAGGGGATAGGGGAGATGGGGGGAAAGGGGGGGAGGTGGAGGGGGAGGTGGAGGGGGGGAGGGGGGGGGGGGGTGGGGGCGAGGGGGATTGGATGGGATGGGGGATGGGGGTGAAGGGGGTGGAGGGGAAAGGATAGGGGGGATAGGGGGAGGGGAGGGGGGGAGGGGATAGGGAGAGGGGAGGGGATAGGGAGAGGGGAGGGGATAGGGAGAGGGGAGGGGATAGGGAGAGGGGAGGGGAAAAGGGAGAGGGGAGAGGGGGAGGGGATAGGGAGAGGGGAGAGGGGGAGGGGATAGGGAGAGGGGAGAGGGGGAGGGGAGAGGGGGAGGGGAGGGGGGGAGGGGATGGAGGGAGGGGAGAGGGGGAGGGGAGGGGGGGAGGGGAGAGGGGGAGGGGAGGGGGGGAGGGGAGAGGGGGAGGGGAGGGGGGGAGGGGATAGGGGGAGGGGAGGAGGGGGAAGGGGATAGGGGGAGGGGAGGGGGGGAGGGGATAGGGGGAGGGGAGGGGGGGAGGGGAGAGGGGGAGGGGAGGGGGGGAGGGGAGGGGGGGAGGGGAGGGGGGGGGGGGGGGCGCTGGGGCACTTTCGTCGGATGTGTCTGGGTTGGGAGGAACGGGGAGGTGGGAGGGGGGGGGGCGGGGCGAACGGGGGCACTTTCGTCGGATGTGTCTGGGTTGGGAGGAACGGGGAGGTGGGAGGGGGGGGGGGGGGGCGCACGGGGGCACTTTCGTCGGATGTGTCTGGGTTGGGAGGAACGGGTTGGTGGGAGGGGGGGGGGGTGATCCCGTCAGAGGTGCTGGCAGATTTATGTCGTTACGCTCTAAACGTTATTGCTCGGGAATTTTATTTTATTCTTATTTTTTCGTTTTCATTGAGATACAAATCTTCAATGAGAACGGAGACCATTTGCAACATCTGGATGATGTTTCGCGTTATTTCGTTGTGCAATTGGATTTTGTCGTTAAAGTTGCACTATAATGAGTCCGTAAATGCGTACATGTATGTATTCTTAGATATAAATGTAAAGGTATATAATAAACTACTTATATTCACTAATATAAATACAAACAAAAACAAATACACACGCAGACCCCCCCCCTCCCCTCCATACACACACAAAGAGAGACAAGCACACACACACACACATATATTATTATATATATACATATATATATAGTATATATATATATATATATATATATATATATATATTATATATATATTATTTTATGTAATTATATTATAGATATAACATATATATATATATATATATATATATATATAGTATTATATATATGTATATATTATATGTGTATACATATGTATATACCATATGCACATATATATAAGCAATTGATAAATAAATACATACTTACAAATAATATATATATTATATATAATTTATATTTATATATTATTATATATAATATATTATATATATATACACACATACACACACACACACACAAACACACACACACATACACACAAACACACACAAACACACACAAACACACACAGACACACACACATACAGAAGAGAAGAGACAGACAGACATACAAACAGACAGACAGACAGACAGACAGACAGACAGAAAGAAACAGTGAGAGATATAGATAGAGCGATGATTCATAGAGACAATAATTATAACTGTTATAATGAATATAGTAATAATGGTGATACTGATCATATTGATAATGATTATAATAATAATCAAGATAATGGTAATAATATTGATACTCATGATAATAATGATAATAATGACAATAAGGACACCAACTAATGATAATAATAATTCTACTACTACTACTAATATTAATGATAATAGTAATAATGATATGGATAATAATTATAACAATGAATATAGTGATAATGTTAATGATAATAATGATGATAAAGGTAGTGATGATAATTATTATGGTGATAATACGGATAATAGTAATAATGAAGATAATAATAATAACAACCTACAGTATAGAGGATATGCTCTTCAGATATCCCCTATCCCTCCTTTACCCCCAACGTCCACCCTACTTCGAACCCCACCTACCCCCTCTAACCATCCTGTTTCTCATCATGGCAGACGTCTCAAGTAATTGTAATTGAAAGTTGAAAGGCTTCCCCGCAGAGTTACTTCACCCTCCTCACCTCCTAGCATATCCCACACACTCGTTCTCCAGACCATCTCGTAATACCCCTCAGACCGTAATGGGAAAACGAAGACGTCGGGAATATGGTGAAAACACCTTGAGAATTTTCTCTGGGTTTTGTTTTCCCGGCTTAAAAGTGTCCATAAATGCCATCCCCGCCCAAGGTATAAAGGGAGAATGGGAAAAACGATGATACTGGGAAAGCGAGAACAAAATAAATTTAAGGAATTGAGAGAGAAAAAAACTAACGCGATGAAGATAATCTTGAGTGTCTTTATTACGTACAGGATATGTTATGAAGGATTATATGAGTGGGAGATTGGTTGATATATTGTAATGCTTATTAAGTATCGTTCCACATCGTAATAATAGTCATGAAACTTTTTTACTGTATAAAAAACAACAACTAATTTTGTAAAATCCAAGGTATTAACGCGTGCACTGCGATGAATTCTAAATGCATATATGAACATACAGGCAACGAAATGAATTTCAGTGACATTTTTTCATCGCATTTTATTTTTCTGAAAAAATATTCCATGACTTTCTGTTTCTTGAATAATCATCATCATACTTACTTAGCTATGCACCAGCGGGACCCAGCAACATTACTGAAACAGGAGGAAGAAGCAAGGTATCTTATGTACTCATACCCAAGCAAGTTCTTACACGGTAATTAAATGCAAGTGTGGGAAGAGCAGGGCGATACATTTCACACTAATCTTTCCTTCTCATTATTCCTCTCCCTCCTTTTACTCCATCCTCCATGTCTTCTTCTAGTTGTCAACTCCTCTCACAAACATACATCAATTTCTCTAATTCCAGGTTATTGCCTTGGGTCACAGTCCCTCCACCACTCTTCTTTTCTTCCAAAATACGCACATTCTGGTTCGGCTTGAAGGGATTTTTGCGATTCTATTATTGATCGAGTTCCCCTACTTTCATTATTTTACACCCGCTCTCTTCCTATTTATTCTTATAAACACACTTGTAGCTTCTAATTTGCCTTGCATCTCGGAATCCGCCTGTCTCATCTTCCTCTGAATCTCTGCTTACCTGTCTCTCTCTTCTTGTATGTTTGATTGCCTTTCTTCTTCTACAGCTTTATCTGTGCGTCTCCTTTGTTCCTCGCTCTCACCCCCTTCTTGGCTCTCTTACTCAAACACTACTTTTACGT
>NW_028234422.1:8780140-8785140 GCF_977035675.1 Penaeus japonicus
TTTCTTTCTTTATTTTCTCGTATTCGTATCAGCTTTGTCACTTCGCAAAGCTATAATGACAGATGGGTTTAACGGATGCGTATGATAACTTTGTTTGATCTATACTCTCTCTCTCGCTCTCTCTCTCTCGCTCTCTCTTTCTCTCTCTCTCTCTTTCTCTCTCTCTAAATCTGATCTCTCTCTCTCTCTCTCTTTCTCTCTCTCTCTCTCTAAATCTCAATTTTAGTCTCGGTACGTCTATCTGCCATTCTCTCTCTCTCTCTCTGGTTGTTTGCTTACTCCCCTCCCTTCTGCTCCACTCTCGTTGCCTGTCTAAGTCTCTGATTCAGTCTGTCTCTCTCTATTTTTTTCTCTCTACTTTCTCTTTCTCTATTTTTTTTCTCTCTACTTTCTCTCTCTCTATATTTTTTCTCTCTACTTTCTCTCTCTCTCTTAGTCTCAATCATAATCTATGTCTGTCTATCTGCCTTTCTCTCTCTCTCTCTCTCTCTCTCTCTCTCTCTCTCTCTCTTTCATCTCCCTTTTCTCTCTCCATCCCTCCCTAAAGCTCTCTCCTCCCTTTCTCTCATCCTAACCAGGTCACATTCTCCTATCAGTTTAGATATCTATTTATCCCTTACATTCCATCTCATCTCTACTATCAGCGTCTACAAGATCCAATCACAGCATTTTTCTTTTTCTTTTGTCTTGTTTATCTTTATCTTACTCCTCATTCCCCTGTACTTCTCTTCCCCCTCTCCACCCCTTTATTATTTCTTCTCTCGTCCTCTTCCCATCTCCACCAACATCATCCTCCCTTCCCTTCTTCTCCCTCCTTTATCCTCCTCAATCTACTTCTTCCCTTCCTCACCCTCCTTCTTCTCCATCTTCTACCCATCCCTTCCTCCATCCTTTCCTCCTTCCCCTCCTTCCTTCCTCTCTCCTTTCCTTCCTCCCTCGCTTCCTCTCTTCCTTCCTCCCATCCTTCCTCCCTTCCTCCCTTCCTTCCTCCTCCGCCTCTTCTTTCCCTCGAGATAAATTAACAAGATATTACAGATTTCTTTTTTTCTCTGTTTATGACAATGTACGTCGATGTTTATTTTTTTCTTTTGTTTACTTGTTTTCAAGTAGATAGATAGATAGATAGATAGATAGATAGATAGATAGAGAGCATGTGTGTGTACGAGTGTATGTGAATGTGTATGTGAATGTGTATGTGTGTGTGTGTGTAAGTGTGTGTATGTGCGTTGTGTAATGAAGAAGCGCCGTGCTTTTGGTCCAAGCAGGGGATAGGGAAGAAATAGGATATGGGAAGGATCGAGAGAAAGGAAAAGGGGAAGAGGAGGGGTAAGGAGGCGAGGGGAAGGGGCAGTGTAAGGGGGACGAAGGGTAAGGGAGGGGTGAGCGAGCGAAGGGAAGGGGTGAGGGCAAGGAGGAAGGAAGGGGGTGAGGGGTGGGAGAGGGTGTACGGAACAATAGTAGGAAGAGGAGAAAGGGGTTCGAGGAATTGTTTGTTCGTATGTACGTCTTGTAGAGGAGTGGGGGTGAGGGTGGGGGTGGGAAGGGGTGATAATGAAGAGGACATAGAAGAGAGAAGATGGAGAGAGAGAGAAAGAGAGAGAGAGAGAAAGAGAGAGAGGGAGAGAGGGGGACGGCAAGGAAGAGAGAGAGAGAGAGAGAGAGAGAGAGAGAGAGAGAGAGAGAGAGAGAGAGAGAGAGAGAGAGAGAGAGAGAGAGAGAGAGAGAGAGAGAGAGAGAGAGAGAGAGACAGGAGAACCCAAAGAAGTATTCCGATACAGAAATTGCATATCCGATTCAATTTGCTTAATTAAATCTGCGAAACAATCGGCGTGGGGTTACGTTGACAATATTTCGATCCTTTATAGTTGCTCGTACAAGGGATCGGCAGGGGATCCTACAGATTAAATATTACACAAAGACGATTATAAGTGCACGCCCGATGCTCTCTCCTTTAATCGGATTAGGGTTAACGAAAATATAGGGAAATATTCAGGACGGGGAAATTCTTGAACGAAATTATTCAAGATGCAATTAGAAGTTTGTGTAAATTATTTGGGAAGATTAGTATCATTGTGATTATTAACCTTCGTTCCTATTTCCTCTGTTTCGTTTTTTTTTTTATTGTTTTTTTTTTTTTTTCTTCACGCAGATTACTTTTACTTTTTTTTCTTTTTTTTTCAATTTTCTTCCTATTATAGGTGTTAATAATGATTATGATTATTATGATTATGATGATGACAACATCAGTAACAACAACATGATAACAACAAAAACAGCAACACTATTATCACAACAGTATCAACAATAGTAATAATTATTATGAAGATGATAATAACAATGATAATGATAATAGTAATAATGATAATGATGATAATGATACTAATACCAATACTACTAAAACTGTTATTACTAATCATTACCATTTATATCATTATCTCTTGTAATTAGGCAATGTTTTTAATCCCATTCATATCCGCCTTTTTGGTTATACAAAATGGTTACATACGGATTGTGATGACATCTTATGGATGGGTTGGCCATGGCTCAGGAACTAATTCTTGAATATACAAATTCTTATGGGTGGATTGCCTATGACACGAATGCATTAGATTAGATGGTGTTCCGGATTCTTCGTTATTTCTATCTCTCACTGAAATGGAACAGCAAATGATTTATTTTCAACTCACTCCCCTTCTTTTTCTCTTTCTATTTCTCTCCTTCTTTTTATTTTTATCTTCTTATTGTTTTTCGTACTTCCTCTCTTCACACACTCACACACACACACACACACACACACACACACACACGTACACGCTTATGCTCACGCACACACACGCGAGTATACGCACACACACACACACACAAAGAGAGAGAGAGAGAGAGAGAGAGAGAGAGAGAGAGAGAGAGAGAGAGAGAGAGAGAGAGAGAGAGAGAGAGAGAGAGAGAGAGAGAGGAAGAGATGGAGAGAAATAGAGAGAAAAAGAAACAGGCAGATGGACAATACACAGACTGACAGATAGAGATTAAAGAAAGAAAACGCACACAAGAACAACGCCATTCGCAATCCTCTCCTCGTGATATTTCCAGTGCAACATAACAAGTGCCACTGCAACGAGCTCATTGTATCTGAACAGTGAGCCAGCGTATTGCTCAAGTTCCTTGCAACAATAAGTACTTCATTAGTCGACCCTGGAGTCAACTGAGCCACCCTGGAATATGTGTGTCTATAAGACTTTTGTCTGGAGGAACTTGTGAGAAAAGGATACAGTATCTCAACATGATTTTGGTCTTTTTAGTATAACCATTGGGAGAGGGCGAGATTGTGTGGCGTTCACACTCTAATGGTTATGATGTTAACATTAATGAATAGTAATCATTGCTCTTGCTGCATTTGGTGTTGTGTAATACTATTATTTTTTTTATGATAATTATGATTACTTGGAGGAAGGAGGAAAGGAGAGAGAGGGGGGGAGGGAGTTGAGGAATGGGAGAAAGAGAGAGAGATAGAAAGAGAGAGAGAGAGAGAAGAGAGATGAGAGATGAGAGAAGAGAGAGAGAGAGAGAGAGAGAGAGAGAGAGAGAGAGAGAGAGAGAGAGAGAGAGAGAGAGAGAGAAAGAGAGAGGGTAAGGAGGAAGGGAGTAGGTAAAGGAGTGATAGAGGGAGAGAGGGAGAGGGAGAGGGATGGAGAGAGAGAGAGAGAGATAGATAGAGAGTAGGAGATAGGGATAAAGGGAGTGAGTGAGGGAGGAAGGGAGGCAGAGGGGCAGAAGGAGAGGGAGAGGAAAAGATAAATAGATAGATAAATAGATAGGGAGAGTAAGAGAGACAGAGATGATGCCGGGTGTGTGTGTGTGGGGGGGGGGGGGAGACATAATTGATGAAATGTTCTTAAAGACAGATGTGATAAAAGTAATAGCAGTGGCAAAGAGGTTGTGAACTCACATCTCACTCGCGTGAGAAAACACCTTTGGCAAATTCATAATAAACAATAAACAATTTTCTAATAATTGATTATCCAACCTGCCATTGAGAAATATTGATCATCAGTCGCTGCAGCGGTACATAGAGATACCATCCACCCACACAATCAGACAGAGCAAAATCCATACAATTACTCTAGTTAAAAAAAGGGAATTTAAAACGCTTGTAAGACAACAAACATGCAATGCGACAAAGTACCCAGCAAAACTGGAAAGACCATAAATAAGATCGGCTAAAAGAACAGATTATAGTTGTAATCCAGGAAGCAAATTCCCAAATTATGGTACAGTCACACTGAGAACATAATTGATATTAAGAAAATTTGTAGTTACCTCTCTCAAAACAGCGAAATAGCCGACTAGCTCAAAAAATGCAGGTTGCTATAATGATCATGTTGCAAGCATCAGCATGCTACTTCCTCCTTTCCGTAATAGCGAGCTGTCTGCATGCCTACCATCTCTAGGAAATGGCGAATGAATACGAGGAATATCGACATTTAGAAGGAATAACACAATATCCTAACCCTAATGACGACTCAAAAATTAAACGTGATATCATTCTCTCGAGCTCCGCCCCCTTCCACTAAGGGCGTGCTTTCTCTCCTTTGGGAACTTGAAATTGGAGTTCTGATCCCCCAAAACAACAACTCCCAACGTCCTCAATGACGACTATCGAACCATCCAGAATCATCAATGAATAAGTGCTAAGGAACTGTATATTTTCCTTATACCCTAATTGGAATGTCACCACCAAAGCGAGCTCCGCCGTCCACTACTTGGTTGACCTAATCAGCTATGTCACCCTAACCGTCTACAGACGATTGGAGGGAACCACTCATCATCGTCGACATACGAAGGCATTCGAACTAATCGGTCACACATTCAAAAAGATGAAGAAAATGATATGCCTGTGGATTAACTATGCCAGGGTGAATGGACTTCGACTCTCCACCGACCCCTGTCCCAGAGAACTCGAGCAAACAACCTAGCACCTGACGAGCTACGTTGCGGTGTCCCCC
>NW_028234422.1:8790140-8792640 GCF_977035675.1 Penaeus japonicus
CTGGATGGTGTTTGTACCAGTCACTTTGGGTCTTGATGGAAAAGCAGTTACATATTTTCCAATGGAGGTATTGACCAACTCTGTCATGTCTGTTTTTATACTCCCCTGGTGTTAGGATGGAGCAGCCAGAAACAAGGTGATCGATTGTTTCTATTCTTTCATCGCAGAATCTACACTTTGGGTCAGCCCCGTTATGTAAGACATTGGCTTGATAGTTTCGTGTAAACAAACTTTGATCCTGTGCTGCAAGAATGAAGCCCTCGGTTTCCGCTTTCAGTCCGGAGCTACGTAGCCACTGATGGGTTGCCTGTGTGTCTACATCAGCATTATTGGCTCGAGCAGCAAACTGTCCATGGAGAGGTTTTTCTTGCCAGCGAGATTCAAGTTGTTTTAAGCCTTCATGTTTCGCTTTCTTCTTTGTTTTGCGAGCAATCTCAGTTGGTGATAATAGGTTGTTGATTTCTATTTCAAGGTCAAGTTCCCGAGAAAATTTGTCAGATTCCTTAGTAACGGAGTGTAATGTTTTTGAGTTTTCATGCCTGTTTACTAACTGGAGCATCCAGTCTTCAGTATTGTCCAAGTAATTGTAGAGGCCTATCGTTGACGTTTTGTAGGAAAGTTCCAGCTGTATCATACCTCTTCCTCCTTTGCTACGTGGAAGGTACAATCGGTCAACATCAGATTTCGGATGGAGCATTTTGTTACAAGTAAACAGTTTTCTAATTTTACTATCTAGTCTTTTGAGTTCACTCAAGTTCCAATTTATTATATTAAAACTGTAAGTTACTACTGGTAATGCTAAGGTGTTTATAGCGGTGATTCTATTTTTTGAATTCAACTCAGTTTTCACGATAGATCTGATTCTGCGTAAACATTCTTTCCTAATTTTCTCCTTCATTTTAGCGTGTTGTATCCCATCGCCCTCATTGACTCCTAAGTATTTATATGTACCTTCTTGGTCAAGCTCTTTAATGACAGAGTCGTTATCTAGCACAATATTCTTCGTTTGCTCTAACTTCCCTTTTTTGAATGTGGCCTTTGCACATTTGCTTAACCCAAACTCCATTCCTATGTCATCACTAAATGCTTTTACTGTTTTCAGTAACCCCTCAAGTTCGTTGTCATTAGAAGCATATAGTTTCAGATCGTCCATGTAAAATAGATGACTTATTCTGCGTTCGAAGATTTTGTATCCATATCCAGTTTGGTTAAGGAGTCTGGAGAGAGGCGTAAGTGCCATGCAAAATAACAGAGGTGACAAAGAGTCGCCCTGGAAGATACCACATTTTATTTTCATGCCAGGGGAGGACAAGATACCAGTAGAGTGGGATAAGAAGAGATTAGTCTCCCACATTCCCATAGATGAAATTTATAAGGGTAGGTGATAATTTAAAAAGTTCTGAGCAACGTAATATCCAAGAGTGGGGTACACTATCGAAGGCCTTTTTATAGTCAATCCAGGCTGTGCTCAAGTTACGATGTTTAGATTTTGCATTTTCGAGCAACATTTTGTTTATCAGTAATTGATCTTTGCAACCATACGAGCCCTTTTTGCATCCTTTTTGTTCGATTGGGAAAATGTCGTGTTCCTCTAGGTGTGCATAGGTTCTTTCTGAAAGGACAGAGGTTAAGAGTTTGTACGATGTGGATAAACACGTGATTGGCCTATAGTTTTTTGGGTCCCCAGTCTCAACTGTCTTAGCAAGTAAGTATGTGGTACCTTGGCAGAACCAAGTTGGTGTGAGGTGGGGTTCGTTAATCAATTTGTTAAGACTTGATGCTAGTTTAGAGTGAACAGATTGTAGTGTGTCCAGCCAGAAATTAGGAACCTGGTCTAGTCCTGGAGATTTCCATTTATGGGCTTTCTTTAGTGCTTTCGTTATCTCTTCAGTAGTAATATCACTCCATTGTTGTTCAGGGATATCTACTGCTTCCTTTTCTAGTTCTTCAATCCATTTAGCGTTTTCATTATGTCCTGTATTATTACCCCAAATGTTGTTCCAAAAGTCTTTGACTTGATCTTCAGTTGGTATTTCTTTTACTTCGATGGTCGTTTTACCAATTTATCGGTAAAACTTTTTGGCATCCGTCTCAAAAATTTTGTTTTGGCGGTAAAAATCGTTGCGTTTTGTAAATCGTCGTAGTCTTTGGGCTTTCACTTGCAGTTTTTGCTTAAGTTCTTCTTTAATGACAGGCATTTATTATTATTATTATTATTATTATTATTATTATTATTATTATTATTATTATTATTATCATTATTATTATTATTATCTTTATCATTATTATTATTGTTATTATTATTATTATTATTATTATTATTATTATCATTATTATTATTATCATTATTATTATTATTATTATTATTATTATTATTATTATCATTATTATTATTGTTATCATTATTATTATTATTATTATTATTATTATTATTATTATTATTATTATTATCATTATTATTATTATTATTATTATTATTATTATTATCATTGTTATTATT
>NW_028234422.1:8803350-8805850 GCF_977035675.1 Penaeus japonicus
TATTATTATCATTATTGTTGTTGTTGTTATCATCATTGATATTATTATTATAAATATTATTATTAATATAATTATTATCATGATCATTCTTATGATTATTGTTATTATTATTTTTATTATTATTATTATTATTATTATTATTATTATTATTATTATTATTATTATCATTATTATTATTATCATTATCATTATTATTATTATTATTATCTTTATCATTATTATTATTGTTATTATTATTATTATTATCATTATTATTAAATTATTATTATTATCATTATTATTATTATCATTATTATTATTATTATTATTATTATTATTGTTATTATTATCGTTATTCTTATGTTATTATTGTTATCATTATTATTATTATTATTATTATTATTATTATTATTATTATTATTAATATTTATTATTATTATAATTATTTTATTATTATTATTATTTATTATTTATTTATTATTTATTATTCATTATTTATCATTATTCATTATTGTTATTATCATTATTATTATCATTATTATTATAAGTATCATCATAACGACAGGGATAAATAAACACCTACACCAATTAACAATAACCAAACGGACAACAACACAATCCATAGAGAAGAAAGAACGTAATGAGTAATAAACAAGAATAACAAAGAGGGACTAACGACAAGAATGATAAGAGAACATACAGAACCAGGTTGAGTGACAAAAACCTCAATAGATTCGTCATTCGAAGGTCACTTTATAGACGCGAGTTCCATGTGATGCCAGTGCCAGGGCCAGTGCCAGTGCATGCATTGTTAAGGTGTTGAATCGATAGTCTAGCAGGGCACCACAATACCTACCAGAACTTATAATCATCTTTGTATACACAAGCATGCGAATACTAAATTTGTTATGCAGAAGGGTCGAGGTATCATGGGTGTGGACAGGTACTATGGTATGTGTTAATTTTTAGGTCGACTTGTTTTATTCATGTCGTTTTTTTTTTTGTTTTTGTTGATTGTATCTTATTCTTCTTTTAGTTGTCTTTTGTTTATATGTATGTCTTTTTTTCTTTTCTTTTCTTTTATCTTTATTATTCTTGCTTCTTACCTAACGTGACAACATGCAATATAATTATTTGATTTATTCTCATGCGCTTTGGAATATGCGGGATAGATTGATTGCATGACTTGCTACGGACAGCTACGTCCAAACCCGATAAAGAATAAGATTTTTTTATTTTTTTTATATCAGTACCACTTTGTTGTACTTTGCGAGTGCCACTTGTACAAATTATCTTCCCAAAGTTTTGTACAAGCGTCTCTTGTTGTACTTATCAGGTTTCAACTCGGGTACAATGGCCTTTTTAGCGTATCATAAAGTACAGTTGAAAAATGGATTCAAATTCGGAAATTGGTGCAGCTAAAAATATATGCATATATGTTATTTAACGGGGACTCTAAGGGTGTGGGAAACGAAGAAAAATAACAATTCATATGTCTCCTTGAAAAGATCGAGAAAGAAAGAAAACAACAACAAAAAACAACAACAACAAAAAACAACAACAACAGAATAAGCAAGATCATTTACACTGTATGTGGGAACGAAGTATGAATGTAGTGATGACAAACGACACAAAGTAGGAAATATATACTACGCTTACATTAACGTGTCGCAGTAGCCACGCCCCCTTCATACAAAATCAGCTGATTGGTTCATGTAGAAATAATATTCGTGCAGCTTTCCCATTTGCCGACAATAAAGCATATCTGCACCTATGTACCTTTAGACATATTTTTTCTCCAAAACCATTACTGAAAAATAAACACGTCACCAAACATATGCGACAAGTTATTGAAGGAAATATGATGATATTGTCCCGAAGAGCGAGGAGAAGAAAAGGAAAAACCTTTTCTGATGAAAAAATGAAAAATTACATGCTATTCTTCGGTCCTCCTGACACAAAGGAACAGAGAAGAGAGAGAGAGGGAGAGAGAGAGAGAGTGAGAGGAAGAGAAGAGAGGGAGAGAGAGAGGGAGAGAGAGAGAAGGGAGGGAGGGTAAAGAGGAGAGAGAGAGAGAGAGAGAGAGAGAGAGAGAGAGAGAGAGAGAGAAAGAAAGAGAGAGAGAGAGAAAGAGAGAGAGAGAGAGAGAGAGGGAGAGAGAGAGAACGCATAAGAAAGGGAAAGAAAGCAAAAGACAAAATGATAATAAAAGAAAGCAAGAGTCAAAAGCAAAATAAAAAAAACAAAGCAAACACAAACAAACAAAGAGAAAGCAAGGAAGAGAGAACAACAACAACAAAAAGAATAAGATAAAAAACGAGTAAAAGACGCAGAAAACTAAAAAAAAAAAAAAAAAAAAAAAAAGAAAGAAAGAAGACTCAAAGAAAGTGAAAAGAAAAAAAGAAAGAAAAAACAAGCAAACTAAAGAAAGGAGACAAAGAAAACTGGAGAAAGAGACAGAGCGTGACAGACTTTCGGTAACTCGGAAGAAGCAAGAAGACCGAGACAAAAGTGTACATTG
>NW_028234422.1:8830465-8832965 GCF_977035675.1 Penaeus japonicus
ACAAACTATATTATTGCAGAGGAGAAAGAGGCCTAGAAGAGTGAGAGAAATACTTTTTTTTCTTATATATTAGACGTGTTGCCATTGTCTGGTAGGTAGAGCACATGATATCTCCCAAATGAAAAAAAAGAAAAAAAAAAAACCGTCAAATTAGATGGCTATGATCTCCCTTATGAAGACCCATTCATAACATTTCCTAATTCTGGCGGAAACTAATGTGTTTCTCGCATGGCTTTCCAGAAAGTTATATAAGGCTTTATTGTTTTGTTGCTATTTCTTTTTCTTTTTGCTTTGGTAGTGATTAGCAACACACACACACACACACACACAAACACACACACACACACACAGACATAATCACATACAAACATACATACACACATAAACATACACAAACACACACACAAACACACACACAAACACACACACATACAAACACAAACACACATACAAACACAAACACATACAAACACAAACACACACACAAACACACACACACACACCTACACGTGTGTATCCGCGCATGTATATATCTCGTCCCTAATAAATAACATTTCCTTTACCCACCAAAACCTCAGAACCCCACCACCATGCCCCCATCCTCCCCGCAAATAAAAAATGTTTTGTCTCCCGCAATCAATACTTCCGCAAACTCCATTAACATCGTGTCACCGCAAAGGCTAAAAACAGATAGGCTTCCCCTTCGATAAATCTCCGAAGTCGATAGGGTGCTGCGTGTTAACCTGAGCCTTCGCTCTGACACGCGAGCTGTTCTCAGGCGCCCTTCGCATAACAAATTATTTATTTTCCTTTTTTTATGTGAACGAAGGAATGGTCGATATTATTTTCCGTTATTATTTTTTTTTTCTTTAGAGACAGGTAGGTATAGAATGAATGGATTGTTGGTTGAAAGGAGGACATACGGAGAATTATATGTTGGTGTTAATGTTGCTTTCTTATTTGAGATATGGTGTGTAGGAGTATAATGAATATAAATATAAATATTTACGTGTGTGTGTGTGTGTGTGTGTGTGTGTCTGTGTGTGTGTATATGTATATATATATATATATATATAATATATATATATATATATATATATATATATATATATATATATATATACATATACATATATACATATATACATATATATATATATATATATTATATATATATATATATATATATACATATATATACAAATATATATATATGTATATATATATATATATATATGGAAGATAGATAGATAGATAGATGGGATTGTCGGATATTAGATATATATACGTGTACGATATAGTATATATATATATATATGGATAATAATATATATATATAAGTTATAGTGTAAGATTTTTATATATATTTTTGAATATGTATTGCTATTTATATGTTTTATATAAATATATATTATAATTGTATGTATATAATATATATATAAATATATATATATTTATATATAATAAGCAAATAGATATATAGTATATATAAATGTATATATAGATATATATATATAGAGATATTTTTATATATACAGTATATAGATGCACGAGTGTGTGGTTGTGTTGTCAGTGTGTTTCTATTTTTGAACGCGTATGCATGACTCCAAATGCATATACAAGTACAGTCTAATGCGAAGCAAATGTCATAAAGTATCGATCAATATAGAAAATAAAAACTGGGTGACAATATAGCCCTTCAGTGAAATGTCAGCAAAACAGCATGCGAATATACGAGAATAAGATTTAAATGCCATATATTCGGTATGTTGACAGCTCAAGCAGTCTAGAAAACTAAACTACCAGTTAATTTTAATTATGTGGAAATATGATTCTATATCTGGAAATTTTGAAGTAAACGATTATAACGTACCAATGGGAAACAATTATGATTAAAAACACTTGTGATAATGGTTCGTAGTAGAAGTAGTAATAGCGTAATGGTGTTATTAATGATGATTAAATAACACTGAGCAATGAAAATATCATCTCGTAGAGTAATAACACCCATAAAGTGGACAGTTCATACGTATATCACACACACATCAGACGCAACATACAGTATGAACACACACAAGACACGAACCAACACACACACACATGCAAACACACACACACACCCGAACAGACACACTACATGCTAGCACACACACACGCACTACAAAAAACACCCACACGCCACACACGGTATGTGTTGTTTCTGTTAAGGATGAGCTTCACATTGAAAGCATATATTCATACATATTCCAATAAGACAGATTAATTGGACATTCCTTCGTGGTCTATGAAAGTGTAAAGTTTAGTACGGTTCAGCTAGATCAACTATAGCCTAATTAGGTTATAATCTATAACTAACAACGATAATCCAATAATATTAAAAAAAAATGAAAAAGGGTAGACAAAGTTGTAGAATGTAGGTTGTAGAATGTTTTTGACTTCCAAGTTTTGCCGTGGGATTGGTTATGGTCCAGGGGGGCTTGTAAAATAGATAATGCTAATG
>NW_028234422.1:8845465-8847965 GCF_977035675.1 Penaeus japonicus
CCTGGGGGAATCTCTTACCTTAATTCCCCCTCCTTCAACAGGTCATGGGTTTGGTGTCAAGTTTTCAATAATTTTCCACACATATATAATTATCTCTCTCTCGGCCTTTGTAGTGAGTACAGTCTTAGTGTTATTTTAGTCTTTCCCAATGGTTTCGACCCATTATATTATCAAGCTTGCGTGTAAAGATTCTTTGAACTTGTTCTAGCAACATTATATTTGATGTAAGATTTGGCCTCCATACTTGGCACTGGTATTCTAATCTTGGAGTCACTAATGTTTTCCATAGTGGTAAAAGGTGTTCTGCGTCTCTTGTGTTATAAGTCCTCATTACCTGTCCACTCATAACTTTTCCCTTGTTGACAATCTTCTCTATATGGTGACTGAAACTCATGTCATTACTCATATAGAGTCCTAGATCTTTTACTACTTTTTTCTCCTCAATCTTCACACCTTCGACAAAATATAATCTTGCTCTTAAATTTCCAGTTGGACTATATCTTATGATTTCAAATTTATCTGCATTGAATTTCATATTATTATCATATGCGCACTTACAGATGGTATGTAGATCCTCGTTAAGTTTGTTTTCATTATCTTGTATATCTATGGGTGTACTTATTCTTGTATCATCTGCAAATGATCTTACTCTCGAGTGTTTCACACCATTATCAATGTCACCAATCATAATAAGGAATAACAAGGGCCCAAGAACGGACCCTTGTGGCACCCCACTCATAATAGTCGTTTCTTTCGAGTAAAACCCATTAATTTGTGATAAACAAGATCTACCACTTCTGAATCGATGTTGCCCGGGATTTATCTTGTTTTCTTTGTCTAAAAACTGGACGATTTTTTTCCTCACTACCCTTTCAAATATTTTTATTATATGATATGTCAGTGTTACTGGTCTATAATTTTTGGCCTGACCTTTATATATTGGAATTATAGTACCCTCTTTCAGTAAGCTAGGGATAATCCCCATGTCCAAAGATTTCCTCCACAAAGTTACCAGTGGCTTTGCTATAGTTTGTTTGCCTTTTTTTTTGTTTTGTTTTTTTGTTTTTGTTTAAGATTGCTGGGATTTCATCTGGTCCAGCTGCTGAGTTTGTTAAGATTTCACTTACTTCTTCAAGAATATCTTTTTCAATGAATATGAAGTTAGTGAGACATTCATCTTCGTTACTAATAATACTAAAATTATTTTAATTTTTCTATTCTTGGGACGCTATAGACTTCTTCATATTGCAGTTTGAGTAATTCAGCCATTTCCTTTAAATCAGTTACCAATGCACCATTATTCTCAAGAGGCACAATTTCTGTTCTCCTCGTTAACTTGTTGTTTGCGTAAGAGAAAAAAAAAATTCATTTTGTTTTAAAACTTCCACAGCTCTTTTTTCTTCGGCTGCTTTTTGGTAACTTAATAGACAATTTTAATTTATCTTCTAATAGCCTTATCTCTGCTTTGATCCTTTCTCACTTGATCTGATCTGTTTTTTTTTTTTTTTTTTTTTTTTTTTTTTGTTAACCTTATTTTTCTTGCTTCTTAACATGATCCTTACATCTCTTAATATAATATTCTTGTTTCTGTTGTTTCTTGGTGGCATAAACATTCTACAAACCTCTTTACATGAATTATAAAGCTTCTTTAGTATATCATTTGGTATTAGGAGGACGTTAATATCTTTCATTGACTCTTCTAGTGTTGCATTTATTCTTTTCCAGTCTATTTGATTATATCTAAAGTTTAAAGATCTGAGACTCTTTTCTGCTTCGGCTATCTTTTTCACTATTTTTCTTTTTTGTGTTTTTTTTTAACTTATTGTGATTTTAATTATGTTGTGGTCTGATTGAGCTGTATAAATTGATGATACGTTGTGTACATCTTCCCTTATACTAATAAAAACAAGGTCCAGTATATTTTCTTCCCTTGTTGGAATTTTGATGATTTGGTTAAGGTAAAAAAAATTCTTCAAAATCTAAAAGCATTCTCGCTTGTTGTTTTTCATCATTAGTGGCATTTGCTCCTATCTTTATGTTCTTTGTTTCCCAGTCAATAAAGGGGAAATTAAAATAGCTAAGTATCATAATAGCTTCAATTTCCCTTGTATTCACAATGCAATTAGTTATAATGCCTAATGATACATTGAAAGATGTTTCTGTCGTTCCAGGTCTGTATAAAATAATGTATAGCTCTTTTGTATCTCTTGTCAATACCCCTAGTATTTCTACTGTATTGTTAGAGTATTCTATTACAATATCCATTCTAGTTGTTATTTTTTTCTTTATATAAAGAGCTACTCCTCCTCTGCTTCTTTTATTTCTATCTTCCTTTATTAGCTCATAGTTATTAATTTTAATTTCTTCATTTTTTATGTCTTCATTTAATTGAGTTTCTGTGAGAGCTATCATTGAATAATTGTTGATCTTTGCCATGTCATCTAGATATGTAGGTTTTGTCTGGTTACATTTGGATATAATCCCTGTATATTTCTCAATA
>NW_028234422.1:8873911-8876411 GCF_977035675.1 Penaeus japonicus
CAAGATAAATAGACGGTTTTTGCCACAGTACCAGCCGTCAGGTTTCTGCTGTGGTAACTGTGGTAATAATTCAGTGTATTTTGTTCAGGAATTTTATGTTACATACAAAATTATTGCATTTATTTGGATCTGAATTCAACTAAAAAGAGACCACAACCTGTTTATATTGAACATAATCGACAGTGTCTTAGAAAGGACTTTGTACATTTTATACTATTTTTTTTTTCAAAAGACCTTGGTATAAGGTGCTTGGTATAAGGACAAGCCAGAAGTGAGGAGCAGATGTCCGGGCTTATATGCACTATGGCGAGCCCGGCCTCACAACGCCGTGGTAGTTAGATCGAACTCGACCAAGCTCGTGACTATACACTGTCCGCTGGCGGTCAGTTACTGGGCACCACGCATGGATAAGAATTAAGCTCAGATCGAGGTAACACTCGTTGGCACATTCTCTCACGAGTCCGCACACGCTGACGCAGGCCGGGCTGGCCATAATGCATATAAGGAAGGACATCTGCTCCGCACATCTGGCTTGTCCTTATGCCACAGCACCCTAGGTCGTTTGAAAAAAAATATATATATAGAATATACGTAGTCCTTTCTAAGACACTGTCGATAATGTTCAATATAAACTTGTTAATTTTGTGGTCTCTTTTTAGTTGAATTCAGATCCAAATAAATACAATAAATTTGTATGTAACATCAAATTCCTGAACAAAATACATTGAATTATTACATTATTACCGATAAAATGGTAGCTGATTCAGGATGATTTTTTTTTCCTTTTTTTCATTTTTGCATAGATTAAGTTAATAGGGATAATACGCAATTTGTTTTGTTTGTTTGTGTGTGAATGAATGAACGTGTGTGTGTGTTAGTGAGTGAATGAATGAACGTGTGTGTGTGAGTGAGTGAATGAATGAACGTGTGTGTGTGAGTGAGTGAATGAACGTGTGTGTGTGAGTGAGTGAATGAATGAGCGTGTGTGTGTGAGTGAGTGCATGAATGAACGTGTGTGTGTGTGAATAAATGAACGTGTGTGTGTGAGTGAATGAATGAACGTGTGTGTGAGTGAATGAATGAACGTGTGTGAGTGAGTGAATGAATGAACGTGTGTGTGTGTGAGTGAGTGAATGAATGAACGTGTGTGTGAGTGAATGAATGAACGTGTGTGTGAGTGAGTGAGTGAATGAACGTGTGTGTGTGAGTGAGTGAATGAATGAACGTGTGTGTGTGTGAATAAATGAACGTGTGTGTGTGAGTGAATGAATGAACGTGTGTGTGAGTGAATGAATGAACGTGTGTGTGTGAGTGAGTGCATGAATGAACGTGTGTGTGTGTGAATAAATGAACGTGTGTGTGTGAGTGAATGAATGAACGTGTGTGTGAGTGAATGAATGAACGTGTGTGTGTGTGAGTGAGTGAATGAATGAACGTGTGTGTGTGTTAGTGAGTGAATGAATGAACGTGTGTGTGTGAGTGAGTGAATGAACGTGTGTGTGTGAGTGAGTGAATGAATGAACGTGTGTGTGTGTGAATAAATGAACGTGTGTGTGTGAGTGAATGAATGAACGTGTGTGTGTGAGTGAATGAATGAACGTGTGTGTGTGTGAGTGAGTGAATGAATGAACGTGTGTGTGAGTGAGTGAATGAATGAACGTGTGTGTGTGTGAGTGAGTGAATGAATGAACGTGTGTGTGAGTGAGTGAATGAATGAACGTGTGTGTGTGTGAGAGAGTGAATGAATGAACGTGTGTGTGTGAGTGAATGAATAAATGAACGTGTGTGTGTGTGTGAGTGAGTGAATGAATGAACGTGTGTGTGAGTGAGTGAATGAATGAACGTGTGTGTGTGTGAGTGAGTGAATGAATGAACGTGTGTGTGTGTGAGTGAGTGAATGAATGAACGTGTGTGTGTGTGAGTGAGTGAATGAATGAACGTGTGTGTGTGTGAGTGAATGAATGAACGTGTGTGTGTGAGTGAGTGAATGAATGAACGTGTGTGTGTGAGTGAAAGAATGAATGAACGTGTGTGTGTGTGAGTGAGTGAATGAATGAACGTGTGTGTGTGTGAGTGAGTGAATGAATGAACGTGTGTGTGTGTGAGTGAATGAATGAATGAACGTGTGTGTGTGAGTGAGTGAATGAATGAACGTGTGTGTGTGTGAGTGAGTGAATGAATGAACGTGTGTGTGTGAGTGAATGAATGAACGTGTGTGTGTGAGTGAGTGAATGAATGAACGTGTGTGTGTGTGAGTGAGTGAATGAATGAACGTGTGTGTGTGTGAGTGAGTGAATGAATGAACGTGTGTGTGTGAGTGAGTGAATGAATGAACGTGTGTGTGTGTGAGTGAGTGAATGAATGAACGTGTGTGTGTGTGAGTGAGTGAATGAATGAACGTGTGTGTGTGTGTGTGAGTGAAAGAATGAATGAACGTGTGTGTGTGTGAGTGAGTGAATGAATGAACGTGTGTGTGTGTGAGTGAGTGAATGAATGAACG
>NW_028234422.1:8942797-8947797 GCF_977035675.1 Penaeus japonicus
CGATAGATAATTGTAGAGAAAGAGGGATTAAGAAAGAGAACAAACTTTGGAATGTAACTTTTTAATAAACATTGTCTGAGTCCTCCCCAAAAAGTACTTCTGTGATATTTCCGAGAGATATACTTGCAGTGTTGCATATTTCATGTATGCATCTTGCATATTAAGCAAGAGGCATTAAGGGAAAGAGAGTATCAGTAGAAGAGAGACCCGCACACGCACACACACGCACACAACGGTGTAATAAATATGTACGTACACACTCAAACGCTTAATCACGCTAACGGAAAGGCATATACGAAGAAATGGGAAGAAGCAACACGAAAACTAGATGATAAGATAATGAAAAAACAAGAACTAGAAAGACAAACAAAAATAATCTCAACAAAGAACCAGAGAAACAACACAGGTACGGAGAGAGTGGAGGAGGAAGCAAAAACATTTTTGAAAAAAAAAGAAGAAAAAAAGTAAAACACGAAACAGAAAGAATTTTAGAATGACTGTACCTCCTCTTTTACCCATATCCCTCGTTAACTAAGCCGTAGTCAGTAATTGCACCGTGTTAATTGGCTACGTTTATTTACTCAGCGAGGGACTACCCATTAATTCAGCTTAAAAGTTCGTGTTGGAGATTTGATGAATCCGCCTGCCTCGTGTTATTAGCTCACACGAACGTCCAAACAGCCAATGGCCCTCTGAGGGGCACTGTGCCATGACGTAATAGGCGGACCGAGCTCCGTTCTCCATCTCCTAATGCATGTTCTTGACGGTGTTTGTGTGTGTGTGTGTGTATGTGTGTGTGTGTGTGTGTTTACCGCTTAGTCGAGACGTATTGACCCAACTTGTTGTGTTCGCTGGGCTTGTTTTCTTAAAAGAAACGTGATGGGTTTGGTCAAGATGGATAGTGTTTTTTTTTTTTTTTTTTTTTTTTTTTTTTTTTTTTTTTTTTTTTTTTTTTTTTTTTTTTTTTATAAAAAATGCCCAATGGGGGGTTATGAAATGTTTGACCGTTACTGTTGTAAATAATCTCGCATGGTCAATCAGCTTCTTGTTTCTAGCCGTTCTAAACTTTAAAGGTATATTTTGAAGGTAGGAGTATTAAATTGCTAACCCGAAGGTTTGGTAGGAGGGAAAGGACTAACTAATCCAAGGGGTTGTACCTTAAGTATTTGAACATTCAACTTAATTAAAAAGAAGCGTTAATTTTACCTTGAAGTATAACGGATAAATATTGAATCCAACTGCTTAGCGAAGATTTTGAGAACGAAATGAAGAAAAAGAAGAAAAAAAAAAAAAAAAGATGATAGATTTCTCTCATTCCTTATCGAAAATAACTAACTTTTTTTTTAACTTTCGCTCTAAAGAAAAAAAAAAAAAAAAAAAAACAAAAAAAAAACAATCCATTGACACCGAACGACGGATTCGAACACTACTTTCTTATCCCATTTAGAATAAAGGTACATATGTTATCTTCACTGTTGAATAACTCTACCATGAATAAAAATTGTTAGCATTTACCACTCCACCCTAAAAAAAAAAGAAAAAAAAAAAAAAAAAAGAAGAAGAAGAAAAAAAAAAAAAAGTATATATATATATAGCTTGTCGGTGAACCACGTATTAAGCTATTTGTACCTAGACTTTCAATCATAACTGATTACACCTGTCTGTACAACAATTCATTTTCTGCGTGCTTCCGGCTTGTACTTATTATCTTTCTTTTACTCTCTCCATTTCGTTGCAATACTCGTGAGATCAGACTTTGGGGATATGTCAATGATAATTATTTCATATTATCATTGCATCACATTGGTAGTTCCTATCAGGGTATTATGATATTATCATTATTGTTATATATATAGAAAGAGAACAAACTTTGGAATGTAACTTTTTAATAAACATTGTCTGAGTCCTCCCCAAAAAGTACTTCTGTGATATTTCCGAGAGATATACTTGCAGTGTTGCATATTTTATATATGCATCTTGCATATTAAGCAAGAGGCATTAAGGGAAAGAGAGTATCAGTAGAAGATAGACACGCACACCACTCACGCGCAACCAACGTCGTAATAAATAAGTATCGTACATCACTCAAGACGCTTTAGTCAACGCTAACGCAAGCTATACAAGAAAGGGGAAGAGCCAACACTAAAACTAGATCTCTATACAGATAATTGAAAATACAAGAACTAGAAAGACAAACAAAAATAATCTCAACAAAGACACAGAGAACAACAAACGCAGGTACCGGAGATGGGCGGAGGAAGCAAAACATTTTCCGAAATAGCAGAAGAAAAAAATAAAACAAAAACAAAACATGAAAACAGAAAGTAAGTGTGAATCCGGTCTTCTCCTCTTTTACCCATATCCCTCGTTAACTAAGCCGTAGTCAGTAATTGCACCGTGTTAATTGCTACGATTATTTTCCACAGCGACAGGGACTAGTTATATGCAGACCCCATTATTGCCACTTATAAGTTCACTGTTGGAGATTTGATGCAATCCGCCTGCCTCGTTGATACTTCTGCTCACAAGACCGTCCCAAACAGCCAATGGCCCTCTGAGGGCACTGTGCCATGACGTAATAGGCGGACCGAGCTCCGTTCTCCATCTCCTTCTGCATGTTTTTGACTGTCTTTGTGTGTGTGTGGTCGTGTAATGTGTGTGTGTGTCTATTATTGTATCCTCTACCCCCGCCTTAGTTCTATCCACAGACGTATGACCTCCAACTTGTGGTGTTCGCTGGGCTTGTTTTCTTAAAGAAATACTATGGGGGGGTTGGTCAAGGATGGATATCTTTTTTGTTTTTTTTTTTTTTTTTTTTTTTTTTTTTTTTTTTTTTATAAATGCTCAATGTGGGGATATGCAAATTGTTGGCGTTACTGTGTAAATAATCTCGCATGGTCAATCAGCTTGTTTCAGCGTTCTAACTTTAAAGGTATTTTGAAGTATAATTGCTACACCGACTGGTTTGGGAGGGCAAGGCTAACTAAAAGGGTGTACCTTAAATATTTGAACATTCAACTTAATTAAAAAGAAGCGTTAATTTTACCTTGAAGTATAACGGATAAATATTGAATCCAACTGCTTAGCGAAGATTTTGAGAACGAAATGAAGAAAAAAAGACGATAGATTTCTCTCATTCCTTATCGAAAATAACATTAACATTTTTTTTAGCTTTCGCTCTAAAAAAATAATCCATTGACACCTAACGATGGATTCGAACACTACTTTCTTATCCCATTTAGAATAAAGGTACATATGTTATCGATCACTGGTGTATATCTCACCCTGAATTGTAGCAATTTCACCCCCACCCACACCTAAAAAAAAGAAAAAAAAAAAAGAAAAAAAAAAAACTAAATTATAAATAATATTACTTCGTCAGGTGGAACCAACGTATTAAGCTATTTTGACCTAACTTTCATCAAACTAGATTACATACTACAGTCCTGACAACATATGCTCATTGCTGCGGCTTCCGCTGCTACTTATTATCTTTCTTTTACTCCCTCCATTTCGATGCAATACTCGTGAGATCAGACTTTGGGGATATGTCAGTGTCAATGATAATTATTTCGCATTATCATTGCATCATATTGTTATTTCCTATCATGGTATTATAATATTAGTATCATTATTGTTATCATTATTGCTATCATTATTATTATTGTTATTATTGTTATTATTGTTATTATTATTATTATTATTATTATTATTATTATTGTTATTATTATTATTATTATTATTATTATTATTATTATTATTATTATTATTATTATCATTATTATCATCATCATCATTATTATTATCATCATCATTACTGTAATAATCATCATCATCATCATCATCTTCATCATCGTTAATCTCAACATTATCATCATTCTAGAACAACCACACCAAAGACATCGCTTTCCCACCTCACAACAACTCCCATCTCTCTCTCCTTATGCGAAATCATAACATACACAACCGCAAAGACACATACTGTAGTCAGACCGCGGAAACGATAACACCTAATCTTGTATTTCTCGGATTATCTCTCCGTGGATTGTTCTCGCTGAAACCGAAGATGCAAGCTGCATTACTAGGGACAGGTTGCAATATCCATGAGTTTAGGGTTTCCGCCATGCTATCATTGCCAATTGCAACGTCACCGGCAGCCAGAAATCCTATCCGAAAGTTCGTGTTTGAGAGTCAGTCATTTTGGGTCATAAATATGAGGACGAGGGTGACCTTATCATTATGACATGCTGGTAATGAGAGACTAGTCAGAGCCGGTTACTAGCCATAAATAGTCTGAAAAAGAGTTTAGCTTTTTATGTGTCTATTCTTTATCATCATTACTAGTTGTTAGAAGGACCAAAGATATTATCAAACCATTTTTCTCATATATATTTCTCTGAGAGAGAGAGAGAGAGAGTATGAGAGAGAGAGAGAGAGAGAGAGAGAGAGAGAGAGAGAGAGAGAGAGAGAGAGAGAGAGAGAGAGAGAGAGAGAGAGAGTATAAGAGAGAGAGGGAGAGAGAGAGAGAGTAAAGAAAAAGAGAGAGATAGATAGATAGATAGATAGATAGATAGATAGATAGATAGATAGATAGAGAGAGAGAGAGAGAGTAAATAAAAGATGAGAGAGAGAGTAAGAGAGAGAAAAAGAAAGTGAGAGACAGTAAGATTGAGAGGAGAGAGAGAGAGTAATGGAGAGGAGACAAGCAACAACAACAACAACAACAAAGTTATGACACTTCTTATGACACCAAATTAAATGGCTAATTAAATAGACTTCTTTGTTCCTTTCTTCCTTCTTCCACTTATGTCTTATTCTTCTCTACAAGTCCTTTTATCATATTCATATTCACTTCCATATACATCCCATTTATTGAAAATACTTTTATCACAAATGAGTATACGAAAAGAGGAGCGAAATTTTTCATTAGCAAACATTGAGAACTTTGAACCTTTCGTAGTGTTTCTTTGGGTTAGTATATTTACATTAAGTTTGCCGAC
>NW_028234422.1:8970297-8972797 GCF_977035675.1 Penaeus japonicus
CAGTAGGCTGCGTATCTTCCTCACCGACCCATTTTCCGGGTTAGCAGAGCATGCGACTTCGCCAAGCGAGTTTCCGTTATATATATGAAATTACTTTTCAATTGCAACCTACCGAAGACCTTTAGTTTGCAATCTAATAGTTGGTTTTACTCTTTTTTTTTAGATTAATTTGATTAGTTCGTTTATATTAGCCAGATTAATCAGCGATTCACGAACATACGGTTGAAAAGTTCAAAGGTGTGGACGTGTTATATCTAATTGTTAATTGATTCCGATACAAGAATTTCAATCACTTTTAATCACTCAATTTTATTAGCATTATTATCCAAGGTCAGTAAATCCGTTGATCTAAAGCTATTCAAAATTCCGTGCAAGCTGCAATAGCTATACAGAATTACATTGTGCACTGAATTCAGATTTCAGATTTCCTCGAAAGTCGTTCCACGTTTTTTCTGCATGAACGAGTTAAAATTTAGGTCTCGGTTTAAAGTTTGTTACGTTGCGAAAAACGAGGCATTTTATTTAAAGCTGAAACGTGAAGAGGCCTTCCTATCTCCCTGGCAATGTGGGGGTCTAACTGCACGCCAGGCAACGATGACACGTATCTTCAAGAAATAAAGAAAGTTATGCGGAAAGACTAAGAAAATAAGAGAGAGGATATTGCGCAAAAAGGAAAAGAAAAACATAAACACACCAAAAATGAACATATCTTTATAAACTTGAATGAAGATGTTTCACAATGCTTTCCACATCGGAAAGTTTGTGATACTTAATCGTTAACTCTTTAAAATATATATATTTATATCTCTTACCAACAGGAGAGAAGCACGCAGCCCTGCACAACGGCCAGAATGACGTCACCACTGGCGAGGAGACGGTTCCCACTTCTGGCTCCGCCCACCTCTTCAATGCGCCGCTGCTGATTGGCTACTTGACATTGATACTGGGCAATTACTGCTTCCAAACGCTTAGCAGCCATTGGTTAAGGCGATTATGAGTGATAAACCTGTGTGCAAATGAACGAGAAAAAAGTAAAATAAAAAAATATATATGTACGTCTATACTGTGTGTGTCTTATGAGTGAAGGTGTAAAAACTCAAAAGGTTGTTCGTTGTGTAGAGAAGAACATATACTTATTTTTTAATACACGTGTACTTGTATAACATAATGCTATTTTTTTCTTTTTTTCTTTTTTTTTTCTCCGGCGTCTGCATGGCGTCACCATGAGATAATATGATCCATAAATGTTGTAAATGTGTTATTTACGTGTCTCAGCGCTAAGATGTAACCATACATGATAGCACAGACACTCAATGGATAACCGGTAAGTTCGGGAAGGTTCCATGTGGTGTAGACAATAATGGTAAATGTTGACCTAATGTTGACCTAATGTTAACCTGACATAAAAGATAAAAAAAAAACAAAAAAACAATAAAAAAAATCGATTGCACTGCCGTGGCCTCTACAAAGTCAGCAAACGCCATGTTAAACTTTAGCATTATTAGGTGAAAAAAAAACAATGAAAAAAGAAAAAAATCTAAAAAAGATCTATTACCATTATTTGACGCGTTTTCATCATCCGGATTAAGTGCTAATGATTTGATATGCTGATAGCTTTAATGCGATTTACAATTATGAGGATCATCAGACGAGGCTCATTATTCCAATATGAATCTCAGCACTGATTACTGTTATGTTGGTTTTAGTTTTGTTATTATCATTATTATCACTTTCATTATTATAACTATTACCAACGTTATTATTGTTTTTTTTTTATTATTATTATTATCATTGTCAGCATTATTATCATTGTTGTTTTGTTGCCTTTATGATTTTTTTAAGTTATTGCTCTTATCTTGTTGTCGTTAATATTATTTCAATATTATAATGGTCATTATTATGATCCTGATTGTATACCATAATTTTAATTGTTCTTATCTTTTATTATTGTATTTATTATCATTACTTTTATTATTGGTGATGTTGAAATTATAATTATCATAATTATCAAAACAATAATGATGATAATAATAATAATGCTTATCATTATCATTATCATTATTACTATCATGATCATCACATCATCGTTATCCTCATCATTTTCATCCTACTCCTCCTCCTCATCATCATCATTTCATCATCATGACCATTACCTTTATTATCACTATTCTCATAACAAATATCATTAGCTAAAGTAATGCTGCTGTTACTGTTACCTTTACTTTTTATCATTGTATTGATAATTGTCACATTTATTATATGATCGAAAATACACACCTCTTTCTAACAATAATATAATGCGTATTTTCAAGGGAGAAAATAAAAATAATTAACATCCGACGAATTATAATGAGTATGATCATAATAATAATAATGATAATAATAATAATAATAATAATAATAATAATAATAATAATAATAATAATAATAATAATAATAATAATGATAATAATAATAATGATAATAATAATAATAATAATGATAATAATAATAATAATAA
>NW_028234422.1:8990297-8992797 GCF_977035675.1 Penaeus japonicus
ATATCTTGTACATCATTCCCTTCCTTTGCCAAATCCTGCTTCATTCCAGCCCGCCCAGACATAATCACCTCCCCCCCACACACACACCCCGCCCTTCCGTCCATCCTCCCCCACCCCGCCCTTCCCCCCCTCCCCACCCCACCCTCATCCCTCCAACTCCGCCAGGTCTAACGGAGACCAACAACCTTCGTCTTCAGAATTCATATTGCTCCATTATTCTCACGGGGGAGAGGGGGAGAGGGAGGGGGGAAGGGGGAGGAGGAGACTACGAGATTTAGGCCCCTCCCACCTCCCCCCCCCCCCAGCGAAGAACACCATCTGCTTCCCAGCATTTATGGCTCCATTACTCTTGCTGGCGAGACCGCAAGCTGTTCTTTGATATTTAGCTGCCTTCAAGACCGCGTCTCCCGGAGGTGTGAAGGACCCTCCGTGGGAGGCTGCGTCGCAGGAGGTGATTGAGACGGCTCTCACGTCCCCAGGAGGTGCGGAGGATCTGTTCAAGGAGTCTGCGTGAGGTTGGGGCAGAATTCGCGGCTCTGTGGCTACATCTTCAGATGGCGGAAATTCATCTCGTTGTTTACAAGATGATGTGGAGCATAAGCCTGCGTCTTGAAGGTAGCTGGGAGGAAAATACACCTAGGAATCTACGAGCGAGGAGGAAAACAAACACTTCATATTGCAAGAGTGAGTGAGTGAGTTAGTTAGTGAGTTAGTGAGTGAGTAAGTGCGTGAGTGAGAGACAGACAGACAGACAAGAAGAGAGAGAAAGAAAGAAAGATAGACTGAGAGAGAGCGCGAGAGACAGAAACAAAATCCAGAAAGAGAGACAGAGACAAAGAACAAAGTTTTCACTCCGGGAAAAAAAAAGAAAAAAAAAAAACACACAAAATAAACCCTTAATAACAACAGACGAATAAAAGACATTACCCTTAAAAAATACGAAAATGAGAAGTGAGGAGAATTCACTTCAACGCAAGCCTCCTCTCATTCCTCCTCCCCCTTTACCTTGCATGGAAGAGGTGCGAGCGACAGTGACACGGCTTCCGCAGCACGCCTCTGCTCGCGCTCGCTGGAATATTAAGCAGAATGTGCACTGACCACTGCCAGGTGCCGCCGTGCAAGTGTCGACCGCAGATGTACTGAAGGGGGTTCCTAGTCTCATCTCTTCGGAATACGTTATTGTTGCAGGACGTTTCGCTATTGGATATTCGCAAATTTGCACTGCACTTCGCGTTCTGTGTCTCCCGACCCATGTTTGGGTACCCCTTGTTTGTGCTTTTCATCAGCTTCGTCTGAGATTGAGTGCTGTGATAATCTGAAGATCAGGATGCTGTTATTTGCAGGCGTGTTTGCATAACAACGGGATTGCCAAATAAAGAAGAAGTCACAGGAGATATGATGATGAAGAAGGAGAGAGAGAGAGAGAGAGAGAGAGAGAGAGAGAGAGAGAGAGAGAGAGAGAGAGAGAGAGAGAGAGAGAGAGAGAGAGAGAGAGAGAGAGAGAGAGAGAGAGAGAGAGAGAGAGAGAGAGAGAGAGAGAGAGAGAATAAGAGAGAGAGAGAGAGAGAGAGAGAGAGAGAGAGAGAGAGAGCGAACAAGAGAAGGAGAGAGAGAACGAGAGAGAGAGAGAGAGAGAGAGAGAGAGAGAGAGAGAGAGAGAGAGAGAGAGAGAGAGAGAGAGAAAGAGAGAGAGAGAGAAAGAGAGAGAGAGAAAGAGAGAGAGAGAGCGAACAAGAGAAAGAGAGAACAAGAGAACGAGAGAGAGAGAGATAAAGAGAGAGAGAGAGAGAGAGAGAGAGAGAGAGAGAGAGAGAGAGAGAGAGAGAGAGAGAGAGAGAGAGCAAAAAAGAGAAAGAGATGATGAAGAAGGAAAGAGAGGGGGGGGGGGGAAGGGAGGGAGAGAGAGGGGGGGGGGAGGAAGGGAGGGAGAGAGAGGGGAAAAAAAAGAGACAGAAAAAGAGAAAGGCAGGATGAGAGAGAGAGCACGCGAGAGTGTGTGAGAGAGAGAGAGAGAGATAGAGAGAGAGAGAGAGAAAGAGAGAGAGAGAGAGAGAGAGAGAGAGAGAGAGAGAGAGAGAGAGAGAGAGGGGGAGAGAGAGAGGCAGAGAGAGACAGAGACAGAGAGAGAGAGAGAACAAAGATTTTTTTTTCCACAAACGACGAAGAAAAAGAGAAGGGGGAGTAGATACCAGATAAATAGTGAGAGAAAATCAAACACAAGCAAACAGAAGTGTGGGGAACGAGGAGGTAGAAGGAAAGACAGAAGCAGGATAAAGCAAATACTTCCCATTCACCCCCGTGACAACACGAAGTGGCGACAAATAGTTCACGGGCGTTGAGTGAAAGCTTACCCCCTTCTCCCGTTTCCAAGAATGAGTCACAAACGCCACGCAGATTTGAGGGAACACTCACTCTCCACTCTACCCTCGAGTCAAACACCCTTGAAGAGTTCGTACATTAGATAGGATATCACGTTTAGGTAGTTAGCGCTTTAACAACA
>NW_028234422.1:9012797-9015297 GCF_977035675.1 Penaeus japonicus
AAAAGAACTAAAGTAGTTTCAATTAAAGAGGCCTGCCCTATACACAGCCGACTGAATGTTCATTGGAGGAAGAGCAATAGGCCTATAGCTGTTCGACGAGTGTGCACCTAATTACGACATGGCGAAAGGAGGCGAGGGGGGGAAGGGAAGAATTGGGAAGAGGGGGAGAAGAAGGGAAGTGAGAAGGAGGTGATAAGGGAGGAAGAAGGGAAGTGAGAAGGAGGTGATAAGGGAGGATGAAGGGATGTGAATAATAGGGAAGAGGGAGAGGGGGAAGTGAGTTCAAGGAAAGGAAGAGAAATAAAGAGAGAGAGAGAATAGAGTAAAAGGAGGGAGAGGGAAAGATTGGGGAGTAGGGGTGAAAGAGTATTAGTAGAGGGAGAGATAGATAGATAGTAAGAGGGAGAAGGAGAGAGAGAGAGAGAGACAGGTAGACAGAGGGAAAGAAACAGATAGACAGAGACAGACAGAGAGAGATAAAAAAATAAAAAAATAGAGAGAGAGAGAGAGAGATAGAGTGAGGTAGAGCATATATAGCAGGGAGAGGAATAATAGAGAATGAAGAGAGGGAGGGGGAGGCAATAATGGAATTATTTGAGAATCGTTACTGGAACCTCCATACGGCTGGCAGGATATGAGGGGTAGGGGGGAGGGAAGGAATGAAAAGGGAAAAAGGAAAAGGAAAAAGGAAAGAAAAGTTAGTGATTTAAAGTAAAGAAATCGCCAGGAGACACCGAATATATAACGAGAGGGGAAAATTTGATAAAACTAGTTTAGAACAAAAAAGGAAACCAGGGGTGATTGTGAGAATAGAAAGAACGCTGAGTAAACTGATAAAGAAGGGATGAATATAGCATGGCAAAGTAAAGGGAAACAAGGAAGGGCAGAATTGAAGAGAACAAGGTTATGAAAAGATTGTAATAGAATAGAAAGACATTCATGCGAGTTTATATATATATATATATATATATATATATATATATATATATATATGTAGGTATATATATATACATATATATGTATATATATATATATACATACACACACACACACATATATATATATATATATATATATATATATATATATATATATATATATATATAATGTGTGTATATGTGTGCGTGACTGTGTGTATGTATATGTATTAATTTATACAGACATAAACATATATATACATATATATATACATATATATATACAAATATATATATATATACATATATAAATATATATATACAAATTTTACCTCCCTGACTGGGACTCGAACCCGCGCTGTAAGATTGAGAGGTACGGTGGTGAAACCGATCGGCTACTCGACCCACTAAAAGAATTGTCTAACCAGACGCCTTATGAGACGTCATAGAAGTTACCTATTTGCTCTTAGCAGAGCAGTGATAGCGAAGGTTTACGGACAATTCCCGCGGGCGCTCGGCAGCAACGGAATCACAAATTCAAATCCCAAATCAGGTTACCAAGGTTATATATAATTATGAGAAAGATGGTAGAATGCAGTAACGCATTTAATATAGATATACAAATTTTGCCTCCCTGACCGGGACTTGAATCAGTGCCGTAAGATTGACAGGTAACCTGATTTGGGACTTGAATTTGTGATTCCGTTGCTGCCGAGCGCCCGCGGGAATTGTCCGTAAAACTTTACTATCACTGCTCTGCTAAGAGCAAATAGGTAACTTCCATTACGTCTCATAAGGCGTCTGGTTAGACAATTCTTTTAGCGGTAGTGTGATTTTACGGTAAGTCTGTAGGCAAATATGACATCATGGGTGTTAATGGGGTAAAACCAACCAATTCTTATCTGCAAAGTTCAGAGGGCGCGTCGATTAGTGGCGCATAATCTTTCACTGGCCATAATGCCCTTTTCTTAAGCACCCAGAGGAATCTATCCATTTGCCCTGGTTACTCAAAATCCCCTTATAAAGAGCTCTTCACAATCACATCCCTGTAAAGCACAGATGGTGGCAGCGATGAGTGGGGGGGAAAGGACCCAGGAGGTGGATTCCCTGATATACGAATGTTAAGCCTTTACCAGCGGTTAGTTGTTTTCAGCACGTTTCAGCAAAGTAGGATTTTCAAATCGATAGTAAGTCGCCTGGTAAATGTAAATCGACGTTACCACCGTCGTAAATCGATTCCGCCAATCAGCGTCTGCCTTACATGATTTTTTTAGGCTTCTTTGACCAATCCTGTGACATGTAAAAAGAAAGGTCTGATCCAGCAGCGTGATTTTTATGTTTCAAGAAAATTATTTCTTCATAAATTAATTTCCTAGAAAGCATATTGCATTTTGTGATCTTACAGATAATATACAATTTAATGGTTAAAAAAAAAAAAAAATACTATTTCATCTTTACTATTAAATAGATTACAGTCAGAAGATAAGAAACAATGGCTCCAGGTAATGGAAGGGATATTTGTATCAATATTTTCTAAAAAGAAATGCCAATCAAAAAATTTGAAATTAATAAGATTATGAATT
>NW_028234422.1:9085297-9095297 GCF_977035675.1 Penaeus japonicus
CAACAAAAACAATGCAATAATAATGATAATAATAATCATAATGATATAAAAAAGGATGATAATGATTATAGTGATAATAGTAATGATACTACTACTAATGATAATGATGATAATGATGGAAAAGATTATAATAACAATAATACATAAAATTGTTATTGTTATTATTGTAATTATCTTTTTTAAAAATTATTATTGCCATTGGTATTCGTATTATATTGATGATTAATATTGTAGATATTATTTTCATTTTTCTTACCATCATAGTTTTGATTACCATTGTTATTACCATCATGATTATCATCCATATTTCATTATTACAGTTACTATTATCATCATAATTATTGTTATCATTAGTATCACTAATATCATTCACATTAGTACAATCATCATCATCATCATCGTTACGATCATTATCATAACTTCCATATGATATCATTATCATTATTGTTATTACTATTATTCTATTCATGTTGCTGTTATTATCATGTTCATTATCATAATTACTTTTATCTCTAAACTTATTATTTTCCTCCTCCTAACCATGATCAAAATTATTATTACTCACTATTACTGTTACTATTTATCATATCATCATTCATATAACAACTCGATGCTACAGAAAAAAAAAATAGCAACAATCATTGTCTCTAAGATTAAATATATTGATAATAACAAGAACAACAGTAACATAAAGAAAAGATAATTAAAAGAAGGTAGTGTGAAAAAATGGAAATTGCTTAAAACACTATATATGTAAAAGCATGCCTGTATCTCTTGAAGGAAATTATAAAACAGTTGCAAATGTGTGTGTGTGTGTAGACGTATATATATATATATATATATATATATATATATATATATATATATATATATATATATATATACATACATATATGTATATATATATATATATATATATATATATATATATATATATATATATATATATATATATATATATATATATATGTATATATACATATATATATATATATATATATATATATACATGTATATACAAGATATATATATATATATGTATATGTATATAAATATACATATATATATATGTATATATATACATATATGTATATATATATATATATATATATATATATATATATATATATATATATATATATATATATATATATATATACACACATATGTACACACACACACACACGCACGCACACACACATTAAATCAACAGTTATTATGTAACGCAGATGAAAGATAGCGAGAAAAGGATTAGACTGAGGAAATTAATTCAGTTGTAGTAAGTTATGACATTGTCTGAGGATTAAATATCACTGAGTTATATAAGTGATTGTGATAACGGTTACTCTTATCATGATGATGATTTGTGTGTGTATGTGCGTGTCTCTGTTTATGCATTTACACACACACACAAACACACACATACAGACACACACACACATATATACATATATCTATCTATCTATCTATCTATCTATATATATATATATATAAATATATATATATATATATATTTATATATAATATATACATATATGTATTTATATATGTATATGTATAAAAATATACATAAATACATACTTATATATATAATATACATATATGTATTTATATATGTATATGTATAAAAATATACATATATATATATATATATATATATATATATATATATATATATATATATATATATATAATATAAATATATATATATATGTGTGTGTATACATACATACATACATATATATGTATATGTATATATAAATATATATATATATATATATATATATATATATATATATATATATATATATAAACACACATGCACACACACACACATACACACGCACACACATAAACACACGCATTGCGTAGAGGAAATCAAAAGGACATTAAAAACATGAAAATACCGGGAGAAGAAGACATTTGTCTAGACCTAATACACTATACAGGAGAGATTGCAACAGTAAAACAAATCTTTTCAATAATTGTCTATGCGGCGGTAAAACTGAAAAAGAAGTTATCACATAAAAAAAAAAAAAGTTATTACATAATAAAGGGGATACAAAGGATCTAAAGAATTACCGACCTGCAAACCTCATTGTTCGCAATTATCATCGCAAAAACCATCTCTGACATAATAGATTGTATGTAACCTAGGAAACAGGCAGGCATTTTCAAAGGTTTCTCAACAAGAGATTACATCCACAAGGAAATCCAAATAAGAGAGAAATCAAACGAATATATGAACGTCTTTTCGTCGAATAAAAAAAAGGCTTTCGTAATAGAAGCCATTCGCTAACAAGGAGTGTAGAATGTCTGATGTAGAATTTTAGAAGATATACATGGATGGAACTGAGACCATCAGGATTTATATAGAAACCGATAAAATTCCCGTTAAAAGAGGTGTTAGGTAGACCGATATTATTTCATCAAAACTGCTTACAGTTTGCCTATAAGAAATATTTAAGAAGTTGGATTGGATTGAGAAGATTTGCAGATGATTCTGTTCTTTGGAGTGATTCAACAAATATTAGATCATTTGAATGGGGTAATTCTTAAGGTCGGACTTAAAAAGGAATAGGAAAAAGATTAAACCCATGTTCAACAATAGAGTAAAAATTGATATAAAACAAGAACAGGGCGAAGTGAACGAGAATATATGCATAGGACAAGTCTTGCAGTTGAATGCAAACTGTGAAACTGAGACAAAACGATGAACCAGGTTAGGTTGGAGTGCCCTCGGCACACAAGGAAACATATCATGAAGTTTTTTAACCAATGTAGAACAAAAGGCGGACAAAGAAAACGCAAGAATAGGGAAAGTATAACATAAAGAGACAAAGGGCAAGACAAATGACAAAATGGTGTGATGAGAAAATGAATCCGGTGCCTAACTGGAAACATAGGGCACAAGACAGGTGTCACACACACAAAAACACACACACGCACAAACACACAAAATATATCTATATATACACATTATATATATATATATATATATATATACATATATATATATACATATATATTTATACATATATATACACATTTATCTCTCTCTCTATCTATATATATAAATATGCATATACATATACATATATATAGATATAAATATATATATATATAGATACATATATATGAACATATATATGTATCAATACATATATATATACATATATATGTATATATATTCATATATATGTATATATATACATATATATTCATATATATGTATATATATATACATATATATTTATAAATATACATATATACATACATATATATATATATATATATTTAAACAAATTATAATGCATGGACACATTATAATTCACGTGCGTATGCATTCATAGACACTGTTATATATGAGTGCTATGTACATACATACGGGCGTGGACATCCGCTTGGATTACGTGCCTAATTGCATAATTGTATACTTTTACGCGTCTACGCTGTGCATGCATGGGCACAATATATATATATAGAAACGTACATAAGTGCGGGCACGGGAGCGCGCATAAACATGCAAGCATGCATTTTTGCGTAGGCCCTGCACATGTATATAAACAATGTCCATTCTCACTGGAGTAGACCGAGAGGTTGTGAGATACATCGGGGGATACTAAGATCTCCTAATAGCACGCGAGACTAACTAAAACGTGTTATTGGAGATCAAAACTAGCCTCCTGTCTAATATTACTCCCCCCACCATGCACAATTAAGGCCGGTAGGGGGATATCAGGCCCCACCCCTCTTAAATATGATTTCCCAGTCAAGAAAACGGCCCTCATTCCCCGGAAGCGAAGGAGCCCCTGGTCACGGCGGCGATCAGGATCGTTCTGGAGTAGAGGATGCTAAAAATATCCGGTTAGACCCAGGCCGCCTAAAGATGATGAATTTGTGCACATACAATGTAAGGACTCTGAGAACAGAATCTGATCTTTTAACAAATAAATATCCCATTTATTAAATGGGATATTGTAGGTCTTTCTGTTAGAAGACTAGGTGAAGAACAGAAATTACTAAATGATGGTCACTTACTATATTGGAGAGGTAAACCCAGGGACAGCAAACAAGAGCTAGGAGTAGGTTTCTTAGTTCACAAGTGCCTTGAAAAAAATATTAGGGAATTCTACAGTGTGAGCGAAAGAGTAGTTTCTGTAATACTGAAACTAAACAGATATAATCTAAATATTCTCCAAGTATATGGTCCTACCAGCAGTCATAATGATGAGGAGTTAGAGAGCTTCTACGAAGATGTGTAAGTAGCTACCGATAGAGCAAAAAACAATTTTACCATGATTATGGGGGATTTTAATGCCAAGATAGGAATAAGGGAAGATGGAGAAACCTCAGTTGGAAAACATGGAATAGGCACCAGAAATGAGAGAGGGCAATGGCTAATAGAAATCGCTGAAGCTCGATCCCTTAAAATTATGAATAAATTCTTCTAAAAGAGACCCTGGAGGAAATGGACATGGAAATCACCATCCAGCATTAAAAATGAAATTGACTTCATAATCACCAATAGGTGCGACATTGTAAAAGACGTAATCGTGATAAAAAAAGTAAATGTAGGTAGCGACCATAGACTGGTCAGAAGTAGAGTAAAATTACAGCTAAGAAGGGAACGAAATAAGCTTATACAGAAGCCTCTCATTAATCTAATTAACATTTAGAATAGGGCGACGGAATTCAGTATCAACATCTGAAACAAATACTCAGCTCTCGAAGATCTTGAAATAGACCAAATGAACGACCAATTCAGCGAGATATTAATGGAAGCCGCTCTTGAAATAGGGGGTAAAGACGAAAAAGAAAAGTTCAGTAAGCTTTCGTTAGACAAAAAAGCTTATGAAACAGCGTAAGGACATGAAGATAACATCAATCAGAGACAAGATAGAATCAGCAGAGCTAAGACGATAAACAAGAAGAAAGAGGATGTATGCAAATTTGATATACGAAAAACATATGAAGCACTGCTTGACAGCACCAGCCTTAAGGCAACAAAGAGGAGGCTCAGAGTAGGGACAAACCAAATGTATGCAGTAAAGAAACCCAATGGAGATGTGACATAAAATAAAAATGAAATTATCAAAGTAATAGAAGACTTCTACTGCGACTTATACCACTCAAACGAGCAACCACGGACGGAGACAAACACAACAATTGAAGACGTTCCAAACATGACGGTAGAGGAAGTAAATAGGGCACTAAAAGGCATGAAAAGAGGAAAAACGCCAGGTGAAGATGGCATGAGTGTATATCTTATTCAAGATGCAGGAGAGATTGCGGCAGTAAAACTGGCATATCTTTTTAACAGATACCTAAGCATTGGTAAAACTCCGAAATCCTGGAAAAACGCAATAAAAATTTTAATACACAAAATGGGGGGGCACAAAAGACTTAAAGAATTACCGACCTATAAGCCTCCTTTCAGTATTCTATAAACTGTTCACAAAAATCATCACATCCTGTGTCACCAATACATTAGAATTAAAACAACCCAGGGAACAGGCAGGGTTCTGCAGCGGATTCTCAACTACAGACCATATCCACACACTAGCCCAAATAAAAGAGAGAACAAACGAATATAGGAAGCCCCTGTGTATGGCATTCGTAGATTATGAAAAGGCATTCGATTCGGTACAGATATCTGCAGTACTAGGTGCAACTTGTAAACAAGGAGTAGAGGAAATATATTGTAGATTATTAGAGGATATATAGACAAACAGAAACCAATATAAAAGGGTGTTAGGCAGGGCGACACCATCTGTTAAAAGCTTGCTTGGAGGAAGTATTCAAGAAGTTAGATTGGAAGGAGAAAGGGATTAGAATAGAGAATGAGTATTTAAGCAATTTAAGATTTGCAGATGACATTGTTCTTCTCGGCGAGTCAGCAGATGAATTACAACAATTACTAAGCGATTTGAATAGGGAAAGTCTGAAGATTAGCCTTAAAATGAACATGAAAAAGACTAAAGTCATGTTCAACAGTCGAACCCCAGTTAAGCAAATATAAATACAGGGTGAGGTACTAGAGGTACTAGTGAACGAGTATGTATATCTAGGGCAACTCATTAAGACGAGTACATCCTGCGAAGCCGAGATAAAGCGGCGAATTAGGCTAAGTTGGAGTGCCTTCGGTATACGTAGTAATATATTATGAGGTCGTCTGCCACTATGTCTAAAGAGAAAGATTTTTGACCAATGTGTCCTCCCCGTCATGACATATGGGTCAGAAACATGGACTACGACCAAGGCACTCGAAAGGAAATTAGTAAGTGCTCAAAGAGGAATGGAAAGGCTTATGTGTGGAGTTAGCCTAAGAAACAAGAAAAGATCCACATGGATCAGGCAACAAACAAAAGTAGAGGATATACTCAAGAACATTAAGAAGAAAGTGGCAGTGGGCTGGACATATATATCAGAGACAGGACAACAGCTGGACAAAGAAAACAACAGAATGGGAAATACACAACACAATGAGACCAAGAGCAAGACCAATGACTAGATGGCAGGATGAAATAGCGAATATTGCAGAAGTAAGCTGGAATCAGAGGACACAAGACCGGAATGACTGGAAAAGATTGAGAGAGGCCTACGTCCTGCAGTGGAATGATACAAGCTGATGATGATGATAATACATATATATATATACAAATAAATATATAAATATATATATATATACATATATATGTATACATATATATAAATGTATATGTATACAGTATGTCTGAATATATGTATATATATTATATATTATTACACAAACACACACATATTATATATTTATAAATATAAACATATATATGTGTTTTTGTATATATATTTATATATATGTATATATATATCTATATATGTATAAATGTATATTTGTATATATATATATATATATATATATATATATATATATATATATGTATATATATTTATATATGTATATATATATGCACACAAACACATACACACGCATATACAAACATTATGTATATTCATAAATATATATACATATATATACCTATATATGCATATATATATATACCTATATATGCATATATATACCTATATATGCATGCATATATATATATATATATATATATATATATATATATATATATATATATATATATATATATATATATATATATATATATATATCAGCTGAACAATGTGGACGTGCTGAACTGTTGCTCTGAAAAACTGTTGCTCCAGAAAAAAAATAGGAAAAACAAAATAGAAAACAAATTAGAACAAAAAAACATCTTGAAGGAGAAGAAGTGGCATCAAGGTGAGAGGGAGGTCAAAATGCTGGGTCAGCGGTTCAGCGTGGCCCAGCTGCTTCCAAGGGGACCTTGACCAATCTTAAATAACTATAAGGGTTTAAACACTACATGTTTTAACAAAGGAGAAGTAAAAGAAACTCTAAAACTGAAAAATGTTTTAAACACAATGAAACAAAGCAATTTATATGCCAAACATGTGATAGAAAAAAATGCCACAAATGTGAAAATACTTGAAAAACAGGAAAGAAATTATAAGTGATACTGATGCTTACCAAACAGGCATCAATAATGAACTAAAAATTGATCAAGAAAATATACAGAAAGACTGTAGCTGGTGCAAAGACATCAATACTAAAAGTAATTCTAGTCTTGAAACTGAACTGGAAAAAAAAAAAATCATAGTTGTGACGATATATATCAGAAGCCAGTTTTTTTTTTTTTTTTTTTTTTTTTTAGAATTGAGGAAAATAGGGACACAATGGCAGAAAATGTACATGCACCCGTATCAGACATCCTAGAAAAAGAGGAAATGAGCCATATCGGTTACCAAAAAATCAGCACACCCAAAAAGTGTGAAGATATAAGGATTGACAGAGATATAAATATTGAAAGATGAAATTCATAAATTACAACAAGAGCAATAAGAAAAACCTTAAGAAAAAAAAAAGGTAACTCAGGCTGCTGAATTGGAAACGGAAAAGGCTGTACAAGACACTAAAATGCAAAAGTAAAGGCAAAGAAGAAACTACTAAATCCAAAAGGTGAGCCAAGTAAAGTAAATCAGGCAGAAGAAAAAAAGCTGTTTCCTGAAATAGTAAGGCAAAAATCGGATAAACAGGTCAAGAATATTCTAGACAATGATATTTCAGACACTGAACAACCAATAAAAGAAAATGAGGCTGACTGGAAGGTTGTAGGTGACAAAAAGAAGAAACCAAAACCAAAACTACAAAAAAAAAAAAAAAAAAAAAAAAAAAAAATCAGAGAAGAAAAATGAAGATACATTTAGAGGAAATAGGCTCTTTTTATACAATCTAGAAGAAAAAGAAAAAATAATCCTGAAATCAGGAAAACAAATGATATGAAAATCATTAATGATATCACAACAAAATTGAACCTCAATGAAATTAACAAAGTTGAGAGTGCTTTTCGAGGAGGCAAATATTTAAAGGAGGCTTTGAGACCAAGGCCAATTAAGGTCAAATTAGAAAATGAAAAACAGAAATGGAAACTGATTGGTAAAAAATATGAAACTAAAGGAAATTGACGAATATAAAGAAGCATAGATAACACTGGGCTTGAGCTATGAAAAAAACGCAAAGTCAAAAGACTTTGATAAATAAACTAAGAGAAATCAGAGAAAAAGACGGAGCAGGAAAACACTCTTATAGCACCAGCAATAGACAAGGGCATTCAGTCCTGCGAAGCATACCTATTCGAACAAAGGCAGGTGATGACACACCCACCGCTACACCGGGGGGAGGTCCAGCTCCCCCCAAAATTGGGGGAAACGACATCAGCTGTCTAACAACAATAGGTGATGTAGACACGCAAAGAAATCATTTATTTGAGACTCTCATATTGATAAATATACAGGGATTATATCCAAAAAGTAACCAGACAAAACCTACATATCTAGAGGACATGGCAAAGATCAACAATTATTCAATGATAGCTCTTACAGAAACTCATCTGAATGAAGACGTAAAAAATGAAGAAATTAAAATTAATATCTATGAGCTAATAAGGAAAGATAGAAATAAGTATGAATACTGTAATAGAATATTCCAATAATACAGTAAAAATACTAGGGTGTTGACAAAAGATACAAAAGAGCTATACATTATTTTATACAGACCTCCTGGAACAACAGAAACATCTTTCAATGAATCACTAGGCATTATTAGTAATTACATTGTTAATACAAGGGAAATTGAAACTATCATTATACTTGGCGATTTTAATTTCCCCTTTATCGATTGGGAAACAAAGAAAATAAAGATAGGAGCAATTGTCACTAAAGATGAGAAACAAGCGAGAATGCTTTTATATTTTGAAGAAAATTTTTACCTTAACCAAATCATCAATATTCCAACAAGAGAAGAACATATACTTGACCTTGTTTTTATTAGTATAGGGGAAGATGTACACAACATATCATCAACTTATACAGCCCAATCAGACCACAGAATAACTGAAATCACCATGAATAAGTTAAATAATCAGAAAAGTACTGAAAAACAGATAGACGAAGCAGAAAAGAGTCTCAGATCTTTAAATTTTAGCCATGATCAAATAGATTGGAAAAAATTAAATGCGACACTAGAAAAGTCACTGAAAGATATTAACGACCTCTTAACACCAAATGATATACTAGAGAAGCTTTATAAAGCATGTAAAGATGTTTGCAGAATGTTATACCAAGAGATCGAAGGATCATGCTAAGAAACAAGAAAAATAAGGTTAACAAATTGAAAAAAACAACAGATCAGATCAAAAGAGAAAGGATCAAAGCAGAGATAAGGCTATTAGAAGATAAACTAAAACTGTCTATAAGTAACCAAAAAGCATCCGAAGATAAAAGAGCTGTGGAAGCTATAAAACAGAATGCAAAATATTTTTTTTCTCTTCTGCAAACAACAAATTAAAGAGACCAGAAATTGGGCCTCTTGAGAATAATGGTGCATTGGTAACTGATTCAAAGGAAATGGTTG
>NW_028234422.1:9132797-9147797 GCF_977035675.1 Penaeus japonicus
AGATAGTTAAAAAGATACATTCTACAAACCAAAAATGCCCCTAAAAGAAAAAGGGTTGTCCTTCTGCTTTTAATTTTTCAGTCGAAAATTTAAGAAGGGTTTTCCCAAACAGGGGGGGCATTTCAAGGGGCCCCACTAATGTAAAAAAATGGAGTTTCAAAGTTACTTCCTCGCAAAAACCCAAGCAAAATAAAGGAAAAGTGTTTAAGTTTACTCCTTTCCGGCTTTTTTCTGAAACCTCAAAAACGTGGGAAGGGTCGGGTGCTTTTTGATAGGGAAATTTCGGGGAGGCGAGGAGAAATTTTAATATGGATCGGTAGGGGGGGGAGAGGAGGGGGGGAGTATGTGAATAATTTGATGGGGACAGTGGGGGAAAGGAAAAAAAGGGGGTGGGGAGAGTGAGAGAGATAAAGAGAAGGGAGAGAGAGAAAGAGAGTGAGAGAGAGAAAGAGAGAGAGAGAGAGAGGGGAAAATCAAAAGAAATCAAAAGAAAGCAAAAGACAGAAAGATGATATGAAGGGTGAAAATACTAAACAAATCAAAGAGAGGATTCCAGATAATCTACCATTTCCTATTACTGAAATCCCACCTCATTAAGATGGGACTTATAGGTGATGAAAAAAAATAGAAAAGCTTGAAATTGGGGAAAACACCGCTACTTTTACTTACAAACATTCATATATCCTTTAAAAAACATACAAAAGGGCCGCTCCCATTACCAAAACCCCAAAGGTTTAAAAAACAGAGAAGAACACTTTTGTGTTTATTTTTAAAATGGGGGAAAATGCATAACTTCCCAAACCACAAAAGGGGGGGAAAATTTTAACACCACTGTTATTCAAAGACTTAACCGGGGGAAAAAAAAAAAAACGAAAACCAAAAACTTGCGTTGAAGATCAGAAGCGTTATTGCAAGGGGTGGAAACCCCGGAAAAAAGCACAAAAACGCCTCAAAAGGGGAGAGAGAGAAAATTGTCCCCGGGGAACGGTCTTTAAATTGTTGTTTTTTGTTGTTGTTGGTTTTTCTGTCGTAAACTGTTTTGGGTTTTTTTTTTTTTTTTTTTTAACTTTTTTTTTTAATTTTTATTCCTTTTTTTTTTTTACGAACCCAACCCACACAACACCATCCCCTCCAAAAACAAACAACACACACCACCCAAAACTCCAACACACACACAAACGCGTTCACAAAATTTTATAAATACCCAACTTTCTGTTTCAGTTGAATTCGTTCGGCATCGTCTCCCAATGATTAACGAGTCAATTTCGAAGTGAGCGTTCAAAAGTTAAAAATAACTGTTCACGTGAACGTCCCATTGTCCCGAAATGTAAAAATTGGGAAGACTGTGGGGCACGGCAAACCCCCGGGAAGATGGGCCCATTTCAAATTTTTGCCTTGTAGTTCGGACAAGAACTCGCTTTTTAAAATGGATTCTGTTTCTCTCTCCTCTCTTTTCTTCTTCCTCTTTTCTCTCTTTCCTCTCTCTCTCTCTCTCTCTCTCTCTCCTCTTTTTCTCTCTCTCTTTCTGTTCTTTCTTTTCAAAAAACATAATTTCCCTTCCCCGTTAAATTTTAATTATGACCCAAAAAACGGGCGATAAATTGTATCACATCGTCGTTCTGAATGGAATTCTTTATAACTAATGGGGTGCCCCTTCAAGAAAAATTTTATGCATATCATACACACAAAACCCCAAAAACACACACACACACCACACACACCCCCCCACAAAAATTTATATATTTTTTATATATATATAAATAAAATATATATATGTATAAATATTATATTTATATTATATATTTTAAATATATTTATATATTATAATATATACTATTTATATATATATATATATATATATTTTAAATTTTATATATAATTTTATATGTATATATATAATATTTCATATATATATATATATATTATATTTTATTATATATATAGGGAAAGTATGCTATGTATATATATAATTTTATATATTTAAAATATATTTAAATATATATATATATACTATATATTTATATATATTAAAATATATATATATATATTATATTTTTGGGGTTGTGTGGGTGTTTGGGGTGCCGCGCGCGCGCTTTGTGGTGTGTGTGTGTTGTGTGTATATTATATATTAAATATATTATATATATATATATTTTATATATAAATTATATTTAAATAATATTTATTATATTATATTTATTTATATAATATATATTATTAAAAATATATATATATATACAAAATTTTTTATTAATTATGTAGGGATTTGTATATAAATTATAAAATATAATAAATTTTATATATATATAAATATTAAATAATTATATATATATTTTAAAATATATATATATATATATATATATTACAAAAAAATATATTTTATAATATATATTTTATATAATATTTTATTTTATATATATATATATTTTGTTTGCGTGTGGCCCCGCGCGCTTGTATGTGTGTGGTGTGTGTTTTGTATGGCATTTCAAATACTCTCTCTCTCTCTCTCCCCTATATATATTTTTAAATTAATATATAATATATATTTTAAATTTTATATAATATATATTATAATATTATATATAAATTTTATATTATATATATTATATATATTTTTTTTATATATATATTATGTATTATATATATTATGTATTTATACACACCCACACCCACACACATGCATATATATATAAATATATAAAATTTTATATATTATAAAATTTTAAAATATATATTAAAATTATATATATTATATATAAATATATTATAAAAATTTATATTTTTATATATATTTATTTATATATATATATAATATATATATATATATTTTTATATATATATTTTAAAAATAAATATATATATATTTATATATATATATTTTATTATAATAATTTATATATATATATATATAATTTAAAATTATATATAAATTAAATTAAATTTTAAAATTTGCAAATATATATACATATATTTTATATAAAATATTTTATATATATATATATTATATTTAAAATATATGTTATAATAGTATATATATAATTTTATATATATATTTAAAATATTATATAAAAATATATTTTATATATATATTATTTTTATATATATATATGTATAAAATTTTAAATTTTAAAAATTATTTATAATATATTTTTATATAAAATATTTTAATTTTATTTATAGGAGGGGGAGAGGAGGGAAAAAGGGGAGAGAGGGGAGAGGAGAAAGGTATTAAAATGGACGTTTTTGACGTGTTGTAACCTTTTCCGTAAAGAAAATGTTAATCCTTAATCCCATATTAAAGAGAGAGAGAGAGAGAGAGAGGGGAGAGGGAGAGAGAAAGGGAGAGAGGAGGGAGAGAGAAAGAAAGAGGGAGAAAAAAAGAGAGAGAGAGAGAGAGAGAGAGAGAGAGAGAAAGAGGGAGAGAGAGAGAAAGCGAGAGAGAAACATATAGGTAGAGATATAGAAAGAAACATAGATATGTGCCTGTGTGGGCGTGTGTTTGTAAATTTTTTTATACTTATACTTAATCCATTTGAAGAGTAATACCACTTTAAAGAGTAATACCACTTTATCATGACCACTGTCAGGGAAGCCTAGACTATAACTCAAAAATATAATGCTGATAAAATGTCCCGAGTGAATAGCACTGTCTGAAATTTCAGTAAAGGAACTTCTATATGATATACAACCTCACCTCATTTGGTTCAAAATGAATATACATTATTTTTTGTTCGGATATACATATATTTACACCCACACCCACACATCTATATATATATATATATATATATATATATATATTATATTATATATATTATATATATATATATATATATGTACATATATATATATATATATTTATTATATATATATATTATATATGTATATATTATATATATATAAATATATATATATATATATATGTAATATATATATATATATGTGTGTGTGCACGTGTGTGTGTGTGTGTGTGTGTGTGTGTGTGTGTGTGTGTGTGTGTGTTCGTGTTTGTGTGTTTGTGTGTGTATATGTAAATACATTTCTAAACATACACTCACACACACACACATATATAGATATATATAAATATAGATATATGTATATATATATATATATATATATAGATATATATATATATAGATATATTTATGTATATATAATATTATATATCTATATATATATTAACAGATATGTATATATATACATATATTGTTAATTATATATATATATATAATATATATTATATATATATTATATATATACTATATATTTTACACACGCACAAATATACATAATATATATCACACAAATATACATACATAATATTCAAATATATATTTTAAGTAGATTATGTATATATATGTATATATATGGAGTATCATAATATATATTATAGTATATTATATATATATATATATATATATTTATATATTATTTATATATATATACAAAATATACATACATATATATTCAAATATATATATTTAAGACATATATATGTTATATATGATATATATATACATATATACATTATATATGTATATATATGTATATATTGACATGTATATATATATATATATATATATATATATATATATATATTATATTAACTATATATATATATATATCTATATTCTACTATTTAATATATATATAATATTATTATTATATTATATAACTGTTATAATATGTAGGCATACACAGACACACAGACCCACACACAGACACAGATACAGATACAGACACACACACACACACACACACTCACACTAAGACACACACACACACACACACAGTTGTTTGTCAAATATAATTGACATTTCTACAAATAGTTTATTTGTGAATTCTGACTTTGTGTATAACTTTACGGAAAGACCCCAAAAAAAATTTTAGAAAACGGTTAAGATTATCTGTAGAGAATCAGTTCATATGTTTAACCAAACCAATGGTGAAAGTCCGCTTGCCAGCCTCTCGCCAATGCTTTTTTATGCTTCTCCACGAGAGTAAAAATGGTTTAGCAGACTGCCCATTCCACTTTATGATCAATTTGAACAAAAAGATATGTTAGGATATTTTTCTTACTATACAGTGATCCTTCTCACGTGCCCATGTTTTTGGATTATGTGAAACTCTAAACATGGACAACATAAACTTTACATCTGAAGTTGGAAGTTAACAAATCTTATCTTTTCTGGAATATATAGAATTGATCATGATCATTATACATTTAAAGCCTCACTATACAAGAAAGTCCTTACGGCCACTGGCCTTGGGACTACTTATTTATCCTTTCTACCTATGATGCTTATAAAGTTGATGGAATCAGACTCATCTTGCTGAACAGGGGCTTCCCAAATTTGTTCATGATTGGCATTCCTTCCACCGAGGGAAAAAATTAAATAAATAAAATTGAAAAAAAAAATCAATAAAATTTTCAATTCTTAGAAACCATTCTTTTTTGAAAAATAAGTATCCTTTAGCAGTCATTCAAAAACACATTTAAGGGTATTTCTCACAATAAAATACACCCTGTGCCCAAAACTATTGAACTATAGTGTACCTCGGGACATCCATGGATATTTTAAAACATACTTACTATTGGATACACAAGCCTTTTTCTTACGGAAAGAAACTACATAAACTACTCAGACCACCATTACCACAGATCCAGTTTCAGAATGATCTTCATCAATTCCAGAACCATTCGTTCGTTGTTTTCCGATAAAAGAATCTTTCCCAAAACATCTATGCTCCAATGTAATTTATTCTTAGACTTGTTCCAGCTGTAATGCTGGATATATATATAGGTTCAACAACAAGGAATCTAAAAATGAGATACTGCGAGCATAAAGGAGTCTCGTATCGGACATTACGTCCGTTATCCTCTCCTATGTACTCATTAAACATGGAATAAAATTTGATTATTTTACAATAGTTCGAAAAGCAAAAGATGCCAATGATTTATGAATTTTTAAATCATTGTTAATTAAAAACATAAAACCAGACTTAAACAACAGTGAAAGTCCAGCTATTCTTTTTACTCTGAAATGAAGTTTGCGCAGGTTACCCCCCCCCCTCCCCCACACAACCACCCCCACCAATCATCTCACACATAGACGCAACTTCCGACGGACATCCAACACTCAAACTACTCCCGACTACTGTCACACTAACATGACATAGTCACAGACTCCACAAACTACCCATGGAGAGTATACGTAAGATTAGTTCCCTGTTTATGTCTTTTTCTTGCTCGTTATATATATATATTTATAATATATATATATATATATATATATATATTTATATATATATACATATATATTATATATAATATATATATATATATATTTTATCTATTAATATATATATATATATATTATATATATTTATGTATATATATAATATATATATAATATATATATATATATATATATTTATATATAATATATATATATATATATAAAATATATATATATATATATATATATATTATATAACATGTATATTTATATATATACATATATATTTCATATAATGTATTTATATACGTACTAGGAATATATATCATATATAATATTTATATTGATATATATATATATATTTATATCTATATATATATATATATATATACAACATAATTTGCATATATAAATTTATATACGAAATATGGTAATATATATGTATATATATATAATATATATATATATATATTTATATATATATATACATATATATGTATATATATTATATATATGTTATATATAAATTATACATATATATGTATATATATATATCTATATTATAATATAATAATATGTATTATATAATAAATATCTATATATATATATATATATATATATAATAAATATATTCTAACAAACATATATCTCTTACATTATGTAAGTATATAAATATATCTTTTATAATTATTATATATTTATAAATATATCTGTATATATATATGTTATTATATTATATATATTATATCTATATATATATATACACATGTATATATATATATATATATATATTATATTATATATATATTTATTATATATATTATATATAATAAATACTGTATATATATATATATATATATATATATTTATATATATATTACATATTACAAATCTTAATTATAATAAACATATAAATGAGAATATTTGTATATGTATATGTAACATATATATAAATATAAACACACAAACACATACACACACACACACTCACACACATACACACACACACAACACACACACACACACACACACACACAAATATAATATATATATATATATAACTATATATATATATATTTATATATATTATATATTATACGACCATCAAATGCATATTATAATATAGTGCATATATATATATGATATATAGTATATATAGTAGTATATATGATATATATATATAGTAAGTATAGTATATAGTATATATATAGGCATAGATATACACACAGTATAGTATGTGACATATATATAGCTATATATATATATATAGTATTATATATATAGTATAGTATATGAATATTAAATATCGTAGTAAGAATCATAGTATATACAGGTATATATATATATATATTAATATACTATGAGTGATATAGTATATGAGGTATAGATATATTAAAGGGGTATATTAGGTCGGACAGGAGCAGTATGTATGAGGAGTATATATATATATGATATATATCTATATATATACATATGATCGAATATATATTATATAGTAGTATGGGAGCGTATAAGTATATATATATATATATTTATATATATGAGTAAGGAGTTATTGAATATTAGGTGGATATATATATATATATGACATACACACTTTATTTTTCCAATCTCTTATTTGTTGATATCAATAACAAATCGTAAAATTTAGATTGTAACAGTTTTATCTGTGTGCGAACCAGGTCGAAATCGAGCTTGACTGAGTTCATCATGGTGTCGTTTCCTTAAAATAGGTGCAACCAAGTAATTGCTCCAAAGAAGATTTGATGCGGCAAAAAGAACACACACAATATAATACAAGTATGCTTGTTGAACAGAACGCTCAAGCAGAGTAAGACAAGTACTAGAAGCCATTGTGAAATGCGAGGGTATTGTTGCTACTAAAAAGAGAAACGTAGATAGTGCTTAATAATGGCGAAACAAATTATTTATCATTCAGGGGATCCCTAGGGGGGGGACTTCTGATTGTAGGGGGACAGTAGTCGTTAGTAATTCATTTAATTCTTCAAAATGGAGGGAACTTGGGTGGGCAGCTCCATGAAACACTTATGTATGAGCGATAAGTATAGATATTTATATTTATATCAGATTTTTTTTTTCTTTTTTTCATTTAATTCCTTTTATTTCTTCTTGTATGTCTTTGTCTCCTTTTCTTTAGATGCTTTCTTGGATATATATATATATAGTGATATATATATTATATATATATAGAGTATATAATATAGAATATATACTATATTATCTACAGGCGATATGCTATAGGATAGAAATACTTATATAAATATTATATAAATATATATATATATATATATAGATATATATATATATATTATATATATATATATATATGTGTGTGATGTGTTGTGAAGGTGTGTGTGTTGGTGTGTAGAGGTGTGTGGGTGGTGTATGTGTGTTAGTGTGTGTGTGCTTGTGAGTGATGTGTATGTGTGAGGGGTGTGTGTGTTGGTGTGTGAATATAGTATATATGATATATATATATATATATATATTATATAATATAGTTGGTTGATATATATGTATATATATATATAAATTATATATATATATATATAATATATATGTATATATATATATCTATATATAATATATATATATAATTGATATATATTAATTATATATTATTATATATATATATATAATAATTGAGATATATATAATTATATATATTGTATATATATAATATATATATATATATATATATATATAGGTATAGGAGTAGGTTATAGGTTATTGGATATATACGATGTATATACATTTTATATTTATGTATGTATGTATATATGTATATATATATACATATATATATAGTAATGTATTGTATATATATGCATATATATATATATATATATTCTAATATATTATATTTATATATATAAGTATAGAGTATGATTCTATATCTATATCTATCTAGTTCTATCTCCGTCTCTCTCGTCTCTCTCTTGCTTCTCTCATACTCTCTCTTCTATAATATAGTGATTATGTAGGGGAATGAGTTTAGTATATATATATATAGTGTATGATATGATTATATATTATAATATATAGTGTGTGTGTGTGTGTGTGTGTGTATTATATATTATAGTCATATATAGGTTTGTTGGGGTTATATATAATCTTAGATATATAGTATATATAGTATACTATATATATATACTGTACTGGATATATGTGAGTATATATTATCATGACAGTACATAACACGAGAACACACACATATACGTATATATATATATATTAATATATATAGTGCATATATAGTATATATATATATATATATACATATTAAGGTATATATATATTGTTATGTGTGTGTTATATGTTTATTTGTGTGGTTCATTCTATTTGGCCTGGCTGGATTAACTTACCACTAACATTGTTTTCATCGCAGGTATTGTTGCTTTTGTCTTTTTGATATCTGGGTACACGTATATTAGAATACATGTATAATCTATGTGGACCTCCTGAGTCTACCAGAGGTCAATATCTATATCCTATGATTCCTAGGGCAAGTCATGTCTATCTTTCGTAAGCTTCCATGAATGAACAAAAGATTTCGTAGATTTTAAACACAACGCACACGAGTTTCACTTCAGCACTTGTTGCATGACATGCACAAAGAGTACAGCAAACATATATATATATATATATATATATATTAGAGATAATATATATATATGAATATAATATGTACATATATATATAGTTATATATATATATATATATATATATATATAGATGCTTTCATATAGGTATAGGATATATACATATATACAGGAAGAAAATTTATCATATAGAGTATATTATATATATAATTTATATATATATATAGGATATAATGAGTATATATATAATATATATATATAATAGTATATATATATAAATTATATATATAGATTTATATATATATAATATATATACATATTATAAATATATATAAATAACATATATAATATATTTTCCATACATGTATATAGGTTATTTACATGAGCATATAGATATTATATATATAGTACATATTTGGTATTTATATATATTACTATTATATATATATATAGTATATGATACTGAGTTATATATTTTAGGAGTATATATATATTTAAATTTTACCTCCCTGACCGGGACTCGAACTCGCGCCTTAAAGATTGACAAGTGAACGAGTGGTGAACCGTTTCCCCCGGGATAGTTATATATATGAAGTATATATAATATATATATATATAGTTATATATATGATGGATATAGATATATATATAATATAATATATATATATATATATTAAAATTACGTTACTGCATTCAAACATCTTTCTCATACATATATGTAGCAATATACAAACATAGATATATATAATTATATATATAGTAGTACTATTATAGTATATAGGTAGTATATATATAATATAGAGTACACACCATCAATAAAATTTATATAATCGTACAGTACTATATATTTAGTATATATATATACGTGAGTATATAGTATATAGTAGGTATATATATATATAGGGGGGGGGGTATATTATAAGTTGCACACATAATAATGTATAGTAGTACTTAGGTATATATATATATATAAATATAATATATATATATATATATATATAATATATGTGCGAAATATATATATAGAGTAGGCAGAGAGAGGAGGCAGAGAGAGAAGAGCGAGAGAGAGAGAGCAGATGTTGTAGGATGGAGGTCTGGGAGTGGGAGGGTTCGGTGTTCAAAACGCTACGGCTGTTTTCAGCTGTTTTAGCGTTATGCACCCAGACTGCTTTCTAAGGTAAGCCTTGACTCGGAGCTTGAAAAGAAAACTCTAAGGATTTAAACTACGCAGTCAGTAGATGTAAATTAAACCAATGTCGAAGTAAAAGCGAACTCAAAAGCTAAAAAATGGTTGTTAAATTACAATGAAACAAAACAAATTGTATCCAAGACCTGTTGATGCCGCAAATCGTGAAAAAGAACTGTTACATGAAATGAACAGGAAGAGATGATGAATCTAAAGAAAATAATATTGATGGCGTTTACCTAACAGGCATGTCAATATATGAACTAAAAATAGATCGGATGCATGCGAGAGAAAATATAACAATAACGGACTGGCAGCTGGTTGCAGAGACATCAAGTGACTAAAAGTAAGATCTAGTCTTGAAAGTGATTACTAGAAGAATAAGATGCGGTAAGAGTGAGACGAGTATAAGCAGAGAGCGCATTTATTTTCAAGGATAAATAGTTAGAATAGAAAAAATCGGGACACAATGGCAGACAAAATGTATATGCACCCGTATAGCACAAACTGAAACAAAAGAGGAAATGAGCCATATCGGTGACCAAAAATCAGCACACCCAAGAAGTGTGGGAAGGGGCTAATGCCTACTAGAAAACCATAATTCAGAAAATGTTTATGAAGAATTTAAAGGAGCTTCAACGATTCCCAATGCTTGAGGGAGATATAAATATTGAAAAGATTAAATTCCAATAACGTCAAAACAAGAGCAAAAAAGATGACAAACCCAAAGGGGAAAAAATAAATGTAATTCAGGGCTGGCTGAGATGTGGAAAGCGGTGGAAATAAACAAAAAAAATAATAAAAAGGGGGGACGTGTACACTCTGAGAAGTATGAGTGAGGGCTGACTGGAAGGTTGGTAGGTTCACAAAAAGAAGCAACCAAAACAACATAACATACGATAGTAATTCAGAGATATAGAAAAATGAAGAATGACATTATAGATGCAAATTGAGGGGCTCTTTTGTAAATTATACAATTTTAGGAAGGGAAACGAGTAGAAAAATGATCCTGAAATCAGAGAAAACAAAGTGACTGTTGAAAATGATTCATGATATCATAAACTTAATTGAACCTCCTAATGAAAAAGAACAAATGTTTAGGAGAGTGTCTTTTTCCGTGATGTAGGAGTGCAAAAGATTATTTAAAGGCTGGCTAGATGAGACCTAGTGGGGGGGGTGGCGCCAATTAAGGTCAATAAATTAGAAAATGAGCAAGACAGAACGATGGAAACTGATTAGGGTTAAATAAAAATAGTGAACACTAAAGGAAATTGACGAATATAAGAAAGAAGCATAGATTAACACGTGACTTTGAGGGCTATGAAAAAAAGGCCAGAGTCAAAAGACTTTGATAAATAAACTAAGAGAAATCAGGAGAAGAAAGACGGAGTCAGGATAACATATGTTTATATCACCAGCAATAGGACAAGGGCATTCAGTCCCTGGTATGATGCATATCCTATTGGAACAAAGGCAAGTGATGACAGGCAGCTCACTGCTGACACCGGGGGAAGGTCCAGCTCCCCCCAAAATTGGGGGAAACGACATCAGCTGTCTAACAACAATAGGTAATGTAGACACGCAAAGAAATCATTTATTTGAGACTCTCATATTGAGAAATATATAGGGATTATATCCAAATGTAACCAGACAAAACCTACATATCTAGAGGACATGGCAAAGATTAACAATTATTCAATGATAGCTCTCACAGAAACTCATCTGAATGAATACATAAAAAAGGAAGAAATTAAAATTAATAACTATGAGCTAATAAGGGAAGATAGAAATAAAAGAAGCAGAGGAGGAGTAGCTCTTTATATCAAGAAAAAAATAACAACTAGAATGGATATTGTAATAGAATACTCTAATACTACGGTAGAATTACTAGGGGTATTGACAAGAGATACAAAAGAGCTATACATTATTTTATACAGACCTCTCTTGGAACGACAGAAACATCTTTCAATGAATCATTAGGCATTATTACTAATTGCATTGTGAATACAAGGGAAATTGAAGCTATTATGATACTTGGCGATTTTAATTTCTCCTTTATTGACTGGGAAACAAAGTACATAAAGATAGGAGCAAATGCCACTAAAGATTAAAAATAACAAGCAAGAATGCTTTTAGATTTTGAAGAAAATTTTTATCTTAAACAAATCATCAAAAATAATTTTTTTTTTTTTCACATACAACGGGAAGAGAAATACTGAGCTGGATATAAACCCTTGACGCGTTTTATTAAGGTATTGAGTGGGTTGGAGGGAAGATATACACAACATATCAACTCAATCAGACCACAACATAATTAAAATCACAGTGAATAAATACAAAGAAATCAGAAAAATAGTGATAGCCAAGGCGAAAAGAGTCTCAGATCTTTAAACTTTAGATATAATCAAATAGATTGGAAAAGAATAAATGCAACACTAGAAGAGTCAATGAAAGATATTAACGTCCTCCTAATACCAAACGATATACTAAAACAGAATGCAAAATATATATATATTTTTTTCTTACGCAAACAATAAGTTAAAGAGGAGAACAGAAATTGGGCCTCTTGAGAATAATGGTACATTGGTAACTGATTCAAAGGAAATGGCTGAATCACTCAAACTGCAATATAAAGATCTATAGCGTCCCAAGAATAGAAAAAATAAAATCATTTTAGTATTATTAGTAACGAAGATGAATGTCTCAATGACTTCATATTCAATGAAAAAGATATTCTTGTAGCAGTAAGTGCAATCTCAACAAACTCAGCAGCTGGAACAGATGAAATGCCAGCAATCGTTTTAAAAAACTGCAAAGAAACCATAGCAAAGCCACTGGTAACTTTGTGGAGGAATTCTTTGGACATGGGGATTATCCCCAGCTTACTGAAAGAGGGTACTATAATTCCAATATATAAAGGTGGAAATAAAGGTCAGGCCAAAAATTATAGACCAGTAACACTGATATCTCATATAATAAAAATATTTGAAAGGGTCTAGGTGAGGAAAAAAATCGTCCAGTTTTTTATACAAAGTAAAACAAGGATAAATCCCGTGGGTCAAACATCGATTCAGAAGTTGGTAGATCGTGTTTATATCACAAATTAATGGGTTTTACTCGAAAGAAACGACTAGTTTATGAGTGGGGTGCCACAAGGGTCCGTTCTTGGGCCCTTGTTTATTGCCTTATTATGATTGGTGACATTGATAATAGTGTGAAACATCTCGTATAGAGTAAGATCATTTGGCAGATGACCACAAGAATAAGTACAACCCATAGATATACATAGAATTAATGAAAACAAACTTAACGAGGAATCTACACACCATCTGGTAAGTGGGCATATGATAATAATATGTTCTAAATTCAATGCAATAAATGGGTATATGAAATCATAGAAGATATAGTCCAACTGGAAATTTAAGGAGCAAGATCATATTTTGTCGAAGGTGTGAACGTATTGAGGAGAAAAGTAGATTAGTAAAAGTGTCTAGTGACTCTATATGAGTAAATGACATGAGTTCCCAGTCACCCATGAAAGAGCAGATTGTCAAGTCCAAAGGAAAAAAATCGTGAGTGTTGTGGGTAATGAGGATACTAATAACACAAGAGACCCAGAACACCATTTACCACCATGGAAAACATTAGTGACTCCAAGATTAGAATACCAGTGCCAAGTATGGAAGCCAAAACTTACAAAAGATATAATGTTGCTAGAACAAGTTCAAAGAATCTTTACACGCAAGTTTGATAATATAATGGGTCGAAACCATTGGGAAAGACTAAAAAAAACTAAGACTGTACTCACTATAAAGGCCGAGAGAGAGATAATTCTATATGTGTGGAAAAATATTGAAAACACCAAACCCAAGACCTGTTGAAGAAGGGGGAATTAAGGTAAGACATTCCCCTAGGCAGGGAAGGACATGTTATCGCACTGGGATAAGTG
>NW_028234422.1:9177797-9180297 GCF_977035675.1 Penaeus japonicus
TATATATAATATAATATATATAATAAATATATATATATATGTTACTTATAGTTTAGACAAACTATATATTTGCATATATATATGTATTATATATATATATATATTTTTATATTATATCTATAAATATATATATAAATAATATATAGATATATACATATCTATATAAATGCCAATCTAACTGTAAAATATATCAACAATATATATATCTTATATTACTCAATCACTATATATCTAATATATATATATAAAATTATATATATGTATATACATTTTTAATAAGATTTAGATATAAATTATATATAATATATATTTTTTATATAAATAATATAATATCTGTCTATATAATATTACACATAATTCACAATATATAATACATGCATAATTAATATGTAAAATATATAAATATATATAAATATATATATATATGTATATATATATTATTTATTACATTTCTATCTATTTCTGTATATCTATCTATCTATATATGTAAATATATCTAATTATAAACATATATCATTAACACATATTCCCTTATACAATTATTTATATATATACATATGTATTATAACAATATCCATATATTAAATAATATATTTATATATCTTAATATATTCTATATATATATCATATATTCACATTTAACATATACATATATTACATATATATAAATGTAAAATAAATATATATATATATATATATATATATATATGTATATATTTTTATTGTTTATATATATATATATCCATATTCTTCTCTATCTATCAGAACTCTAACACTCTATATATGTCTATATATATACTATTTATCTATAATATATATATCTGTATGTATGTAGTATGTGGGTGTGTGTGTATATTACTAACTATATAATATATATATATTATACTATATATATATATATATATATAAATATATAGATGGATGTATGTATGTTGTGTGTGTGTGTGTTTCTATATATAAAATATATATATGGGGATATATATATATAATATTATATATATGTGTTATATATTCTATAATATGTATTTTGTATGTGTGTTGTGGTGTCAATCTATATATATGTCTATATATATAAATAAATATATAAATATATATATACTCTATGAAATGTATATCTATATATATATTTTTATATATATACTTATGTATATATATATATCTATATTTATCTATCTATGTATAATGACTGTTTATACATATATATATATATATATATCATATACATATATATATCTTATATATATATATCTAAATATATATATATATATATATATATATATCTATAACATATATCTATATACATTATATATATATATATATATATATATATAAATATAAATATATATTATAATATATTTTGTATATATATATAAATATGTATATATATATATATATATATATAATCATTATATATATATATCTATATATATATAGAAAGTATATTTATATATATTATAATATATATATATATATAAATATATATATATATATATTAATGTGTATGTCATATATCAATCAATCATATATTATAAATTATATATATATATATATATATAATCATATATATATAATATATATATATATATAAATATTATATATATATATAAATGTATTATGTATGTAGGGTGTGTGAGTGTATATATACATAAATATATATAATATATATTCTATATATATATTAAAATAATATATATAATGAATGTGTAAAAATAATATATATATAAAAATATTATATATATATATATATATATATATATATAATGAATGTTATATATATATATTTAATATATATTATATATATATATTAAATATATATAAATAAATATATATATTATATATAATGTATATATTATATAATATATAAAAGTATATATACAATAATAAATATATTTATATATATATAAATATATATATATATATATTTTTTTTATAAATATATATGTATAAATATAATATATATATAAATATAATACATATATATATATATATATATATATATATATATATATATATATAAATGTGTATGTAATATATAGATATATATATATATATATATATATATATATATATATCTATATAAAAATATATATAAATGTGTATGTAATATAAATATATAATATATATATAAATATATATATATTTATATCTATATATATAATATATATATATAATATATATTATATGTATATATTCGCCAGAAAGAAGGCATATTTTCCCCTACACCAATATGCTCACACGTGGAAAACAGCTTTTCGCTTTTCAGTGGTAAATCTTTAGAATTGAGGTTAGGCTGTAATGTTACAAATATAATAGATGAAGGAAAACGGAAGAGCGAGAGAGATCAGCGAATCATAAAGAAATAAAAGTGACTCTGTCAGATATCAATAAAAAAAATAAAAAAATAGCAGCATTAATCATGATATAACAGACATTCTATACGTAAAGACATTGTATGCCAAACGAAACGAAAAAAAAAATCCTTATAATAAGAGTCTTTTCC
>NW_028234422.1:9212797-9217797 GCF_977035675.1 Penaeus japonicus
ATTACAGACATTTACGCAATACGTCCACGTGTCAAACATGTTATACCAATAAACACCGAAAAAATAGTTGAGAAAAAGAAAAGTTAGCGCAAGAAAAAGGGAACCTCTCGTTCTCAAGCATAGCAATATCACGTGAGAAAGATAAATGACCTCTCCTCTCTGGCTGACTCGCTCCCTCGCTACTCCCTCTCTCGCCGAATCTCTCTCTCCGTCGGAAATGACCTCCTTCTCGCGACCTCTCGAACCAATAATGCCCCCCCCTTCTGACTTTTTGGAAGGTCACTGAGCTTTGGGGAGAAAACGAATCACAATGCACTTCAGATGCATATAATAAACATGCACAAGCACTTACAGAGAACACTCCTCTCGATGGGGGTGTTCTCTATTTTTTCTCCCTCTTGTGTTCTCTTCCTTTTTGTTTGTTTCTGTACGTTCACGTGTGTGAGTGTGTGTGTTGTATGTATGCAATCAATGTATTTCTTTTATTTCCTTCTTTATCGTTAATATTTTAATCTGTTTAGCAATTACTTTTACTCTTGGTGACCTTCATCTCAGATACTTCCATTGATATACTTATCTTGTATACATTTTGTTTAATGGGATTCTTGTTATTATTTTATTCTTACATGATCATCATTAGGAACATGTTTTTGGATATACTAGTATATACTAGCATGATGATTAGTCATAAATATTTCGTCTATCAAGGACATGCATACACATATGTCTATGTTTATATATATGTATATATATATATATATATATATATATATATATGTAATAGAAATTATATATATAATATAATATATATATAGTATATTTATATATATATATAATTATATATTTATATATATATACATACATACATATATATATATATAATATATATAGAATATATATATATATTATATATATATTATAAATGTTGATAGATTTATATTATATGTATATACAATAATGCATATGACATGTGTAAATGTATATTGGCTGTGGTATATATATATATATATATATATATATATATATATATATATATATATATATATATATATATATATATATATTAATAGAGAGAAGTGCGAGAGAGAGAAAGAGAGGAGGGGAGGAGAGAGAGAGAGAAAGAGAGGGAGGTACGAGAGAGAGGAGAGCGCAGAGGTAAGGGGGGGGAGTATAATACAACATACATACAAATAATATATATATATATATAGATATATATATATATATTATATATATATTATATATTATATATAAAGTGTATAATATGTATATATATGTATAAATATATATATATATATATATATAATATATATATATTATTATACACATTATATATATATATATATATATATATATATATAAATATATGTTAATCTATACAATGTATATATATATATATATGTAAATTATTATATATATATATATATATATAATAGATATAATATATATATATATATATATGTATATATGTACTTTGTGATTACTAACCGAGCGGTGCGAAAAAAATAAAGGCAGACCCACCAATGTCTTTGATAAAATAAGATATACAACTATATTTCTCCACGATGCACGCATCAAGTAAGTGAGCAAATGTTTCATATCACTGCTCTTAGATTAAGAAACATCAGAGAAATTGACGTACCATAAGAGGGTGTAACCTGTATCTTGAAGTAATTCAGATCCTCGACTTCTTAATATCACTGGATTAACTGAATATGAAATAGCTCTTCAACATCTCGATTACTGCGATGCTCCGTGTACCTTGGTCCTCTCACGGCGATTCGTGTTCATAAAGGATTGAAAACGAATTCCCTTGAGACGAGAGATTGCTTTCTCTGGGGACAAAGGGAGGTGGATGACTTTATTTCTTGCCTTTTATGTTTTTTTATTCTTTTCGCGTCCTTTTCACCTATGTTTTTGCTTTTTGTAGCTCTTACACATACTCTCTTTTTTCTCTCTCAAACACACAGATTAATATATATATATATATATATATATATATATATATATATATATATATACATACATATATATATATATATATATTATAATATATATATATATATATATATATATATATATCTATATATTGGCAAATATATATATATATATATATATATATAATATATATATATATATATATATATATATATATAAATATATATCAATATAAATATATATTATATATATAACAGATATATTATATATATGTATATTATAAATATATATATAATATATATATATAAATATACATTATATATATGTATATATTTACATAGATATCATACAATATATATATATCCCTATAACTATATATATATATATATATATATATACCATGTATAAATACGTATATATATTATATATATATATATATATACCTATAAATATATATACCACAATAATACTCATACTAAATATATATATATATATATATATATATATATATATATATGAACGATATGGAAGTGTATGATATTAACGAAAATTACGTTGAACTCAATAATAAAAATGATAATGCTAAAAGAGCGGCAGCGAATAGATTCTGAGTTCGATACGTGTTGCAGTTACGTCACATGGCTCCGCTTAGATATGTTCTTGGGTGATTTTTGTAAATTCGTTTATCAATATTCTTACGGATACAAGATGTCTAAATATAGAGTGGGAATAGCCACTATAGAGAAAAAACGGCGTTGTTCCAAGCGTCCTAAAGCACAGTGGAAGTTTGAACCATCATGGACGGCGAACTATTCATTTCATTTAATCAGGTCTGATCTCCTTTTGCAAATATTTGAAACATATCTTATAATATTTTCTCCTATCAATATAATTTTCTCCAATCCAGTTTGGTTCTAGGTAACCCCGAGTGTAATTTTCAATTCCTTGATAACTCGTTTAAAATAAACATGGCATTGAACAATAATTTCTCTATTTCTTATCGTTTAACACAAAAAAAAAAAATAAAATAAAAACTAATAAACAAACTAACACAAAGAAAAAAGGGGGGGTATTTTTTTCCCCTTCTCCTCTATTCCCCTTTTTTTTTCCCAAATTGATGAATGTCTATATTCTACAAACTATTCCTTTAGTATTATGGCTTTCTGTGAGACAAAATCATCAGGTGACATTCAACATCTATACGAAATCAACAGCTATAATTCACGTCTGAGTGATGGTGAGGCGTCGTATGTGAACGACTGACTCACGTAATTACTGAGACATGACTTGGTTCAGTTCACAGGAGGCCTCATATTAATATTAATTCATTTTTAAGTAACCTGTAATTTATTTCATAGAATATCAGTAACGAGAATAAACTGTACATTGTGTCTGGTGATTTTAACTTGAACTTAATCAAGTACGAGGACCAGGACCTTATTCAGTTATTCCAAACTATTTTTTACCATCACGAAAACTAGTCACTCCCACCTCCTTATGCAACTAGAGATGTTGTCTATAATTTCATATCTGATTTTTTTTCCATTATTTTCCTTGTTCCGTTTACATACACAGAATTCATTGACAAAAAATATTGAACTATCTTATAGATATTTCAGTGAGCAAGATATAAGTACCTTTAAAGCTTTGTTATATATTGATTTTTATCAATTTTGATATCAATATAAACATTAAAATTATTGTAATAGTGATGGTAATGATGATGCTAATGATGGTAACTTTAATAATTGTTATCACCATCATCATTACCAGCATCGTCGTTATTTTCGCTGTCTTATTGATTAATAATTATTTTTATCCTTATTATTCTGATATTGATAATTGTTATAGGAATACTCATTATATCATTAAACAATGTTTCATGAAGCCTTTGACACCGTGAACTACTCTATCATTCTACGCAAACTATCACATTTCAGCATTACTGGTTTCGATAATGACTGGTTTCCGTCTTGCCACCGGAGTATCCCAAGGTTCATTGTTGGATCCCACACTGTTTAACTTGTGTTTGAATTATATTGTCAAAACAATAGCTCATCTAGATTGTTTATTCTATGCATATGACAGTATTTTATTCATATCTGTTAACCACATCAAAAGACTCAATGACGAGCAAGTGGATTTCAGCAAATAAACTAATAATTAATATTGATAAACTGTAGACAACAAGTCCCTCAAGAGAAAATACTGCACTAAATTCCTAGATATTACAACAGACGAGAAACTAAACAGAAGCATTAAAAGCAAAATTGATAAACAATGTAGCATTCCTTACGAGAGAGTCGCTCTCCATAAATGCACGTAGACAAATAAACCCTCAAAGCAAAATTGAGATTAAACAATGTAGCATTCCTTAGAGAGAGTGTCTCCATAAATGGCACGTAGTCACAAATAACTTGATAAACAATGTAGCATTCCTTACGAGAGAGTCGCTCTCCATAAATGCACGTAGACAAATAAACCCTCAAGTCAGCTGTTGCCACCCAGAAACATAATAATGCTAAAAGTAGAGAGGCAACAAATAGATTCTGAGTTCGATACAAAGTGTTGCAGTTACGTCACACGCCTCCGCTTAGATAGGTTCTTCTTGGGTGATTTTTGTATATTTGTTTATCAATATTCATACGAGCTATTTATGAAAAGTACGATCCCATACGTGAGGGATTCTGCTCCCTAAATGAGGTACAGTGTCATCTATATTTACTTCTCTGGTGTGTTGTGTGTGAATCACTTACGATATGTGATAATATCTTTCATTTTGGAAGCAATCAAAGACATTCTTTTCGTAATGAAAATATACTTTTTTTTTCAACGATTAAGAGTAAATTCATAATAAATTATTGTCAGACATACATCATTCCCTTCCCTTGAAAGTATAGTAATTTTCATTTCCCTCTAACTTATTACATGATATTTATATACATGTTTTTTTTTCTCTCTCTCTTTTCGTTATATAATGATAAAGCCTTGGATTATAACAGTTTGAATTCTATTCATATCTATTTTTTATATATAAATTATAAGGAGGGATACTTATTTCA
>NW_028234422.1:9240297-9242797 GCF_977035675.1 Penaeus japonicus
GCAGCTTCCATTAATATCTCACTGAATTGGTCGTTCATTTGGTCTATGTCAAGATCTTCTTCGAGAGCTGAGTATTTGTTTCGGCTGTTGATACTGAATTCCGTCGCCCTAATCTTGATGTTGGTTAGATTAGCGAGAGGCTTTTGTATGAGCTTGTTTCGTTCCCTTCTTAGCTGTAACTTAACTCTACTCCTTACCAGTCTATGGTCGCTACCGACATTTACTTTATTAATAACGGTTACGTCTTGTACGATGTCACGCCTATTGGTGATTATGAAGTCAATTTCGTTTTTAATGCCGGATGGTGATTTCCATGTCCATTTCCTCCCGGGTCTCTTTTCGAAGAATGTATTCATAATTTTAAGGGATCGAGCTTCGGCGAATTCTATCAATCTTTGCCCTCTCTCATTTCTGGTGCCTATTCCATGTTTCCCAACCGATATTTCTCCATCTTCCCTTATTCCTATCTTGGCATTAAAATCCCCCATAATCACGGTAAAATGGGTTTTTGCTCCATCGGTAGCTGCTTGCACATCTTCATAGAAGCTCTCTATCTCCTCATCACTATGACTGCTGGTAGGAGCGTACACTTGGATAATTTTTAGGCTATATCTGTTGTTTAGTTTCAGTATTACAGAAACTACTCTTTCGCTCACACTATAGAATTCCCTAACATTCTTTTCAAGTCGCTTGTGACCTAAGAAACCTACTCCTGATTCTTGTTTGCTATCCAAGGGTTTACCTCGCCAGTATAATAAGTGCCCATCATTTAGTAATTTCTGCTCTTCGCCTAGTCTCCTAACTTCAGAAAGTCCTACAATATCCCATTTAATAAATGAAAGTTCCTCAAGCAGTGTCAGAAGATCAGATTCTGTTCTCAGGGTCCTTACATTGTATGTGCATAGGTTCATCATCTTTAGGCGGCCTGGGTCTACCCGGAGATTCTTAGCGCCCCCTGCTCCGGAGCGATCCTGATCGCCGCCGTGACCAGGGGCTCCTTCGCTTCCGGGGAATGAGGGCCATTGTCTTGACTGGGAGATCATATTTAAGAGGTGTGTGGCCTGGTACCCCCACCAGTCGGCCTTGTGCACGGTGGGGGGAGTAGTTTTAGTCCGGAGGTACCATTAATCTCCAATAACACTTTTGAGTTAGTCTCGCATGTTATTAGGAGATCTTTGTAACCACCGATCTATCTCACGACCTTCCGGTCTACTCATGTGAGAATGGGCATTTGTTTATATACGTGCAGGGCCTACGCAACAATGCATGTTTGCATGTTTATGCGCGCTCCCGTGCCCGCACTTATATTCGTTACTATATATAATATGCAGAATGTACAGCGTAGACGCCTTTATATACAAATAAGCAATTATGCACATATTCCAAGCGTTTGTCTACGCCCGTATGCATGCATACAGCACCCATACACATCAGCGTCCACGCGTGCACACACATGCACGTGAATTATAATGTGCCCATGCATTATAATTTATTTAAGTACATATACATATACATACATATATACACATATACATATATACACATATACATATACATATATATACATATACACATATACACACACATACATATACATATACATACATATATATATATAGTAGGCAGTGGTATACATATATCTGGCAACAATTCGGAGAGGTAATTACTAGTTGGTACCTAAACCGCTTGAGCGTCTTGGTGTGGCCTTGACCATTGGTGATGCATATATATATATATATATATATATATATATATATATATATATATATATATATATATATATATATATATATATATTTATATATATATATATATATATAGACATATATTTATATATATATATATATGTATATATATATATATATAAATATATATATATATATACATATATATACATACATATATATATATATATATATATATATATATATATATATATATATATATATATATATATATATATATATATATATATATATATATATATATATATATATATACATACACACACACAACCTAAATAGTTGTATATATCTATTATTCCTAAAGTCTGTGCTGCCATTATCTTCTTGATGTGCCGTGAAAATGATATAATCTTGCTAGATATTGAGAATTCCTCACACTGATGAGCGAGGATAATTCTAAGACATTAAACAGACACACACACACACACACACACACACACACACACACACACACACACACACACATATATATATATATATATATATATATATATATATATATATATGGCATGTATGTATATATATGTATATATATATATATATATATATATATATATATATATATATATATATATATATATCTATATGTATATATATATATATATATATATATGCATATATATATATATATATTATATTATATATATATATATATATAGATTATATATATATATATATATATATATATATATATATATATATATATATATATATATATCTATATATATGTATATGTGTATATATAAGTATATATA
>NW_028234422.1:9272797-9275297 GCF_977035675.1 Penaeus japonicus
TATTCATACTATATACATTGTATACACATGATTAGGCATAGGAACTATGCCTAAATGATTTGTACAGTTCATATTAGATTCTGAGACATACATTGTTGGTAAAGCAGATATTACTGTGACCCTGTCACTCAATAAGCTAGGGCAAGGTTATACATAAGACATAGTAGTGCATGTATATCACTCTAGAGAGGCCCTGCAATTTTATCTATTACAGGCAAAGTCTTTGTGTTTACGTAATATATCTGATAAAATGCCGTCCTCTAGAAAGGATGTTGCAATACTGTACAATGTTTTACGTTCAATCTTTTCACGAAATTCTTCAATTAGAGGACATATCATTACATAGTGGTCAAGGGTGTGTGAATAGGGCTGACTGCACAACTTGCATTCAGTTCCCCCAGCATTGTTTGAAACACTATACTCCCAGTAATATTTGTAGCCAAGCCGTAACCTTGCGGTCACTACATCAAGCTGTCTCGTAACTCTGTTTGTACTGCCGTAGATATGCTTTGTCTTGGACATAGCATTATGGTGAATGATTGATCTGCTTGTGTCTTGCTCAACATTTCTCTCAGTTTCAGCCTGAGTGGAGAGCTTTTTCTTTATGATCTTACGTACATGCTCAGTTGTTACACCAATGTCATACTCAATAGTATCCATATGACTGCATGATCTAGATAGAGCATCAGCCATATCGTGTAACTCTAGATTTATGTGTGATGGTACCCACAATATTTTAGTGGTTACATCCTTCAGAAACAATCTGTTCAACCTATGCCTCGCTGTTGACACGAGTCCTGTGTTATCATTTCTGTATGAGTTTAGAGCATGAAGTGAGGAGAGGGAGTCTGTAATGATGAGAGTACTATCCCCCGTGCGATCGGCTATCTTAAGAGCAACAAGTAACGCAAACAGTTCTGCCTGCAGGATGGACGCCCAGTTGTTGAGTCTGAAACCAACATCGCTAATCCTTCCAGTGGCATCGCATACGATTGCAGCGCATGCGGCTGAACCTGTGGCTGGAATTACCGACCCATCAGTGAAGATAAGCTGTTTTATCTCATACTCTTGCTTAATCTCGTGAATTTGCTTCAGAATGTCCTTTCTTAATTTAGCTTTCAGGTGAGCGTTGTTTTCAATTTGTTTTTTTGGAGGGACACTTGCTTTGATGATGTCGAAGTGCTTTATCTCCCATGGCGGAACAGAATGTTTTTGAGGGATGCCTTTGCAGAACTCTATCATATCATGGTTTCGAAGCTCTGAGCATGTTTTCTTGACCCAAGCAGATCTGTGGCGCCCCGTGGAAAGGCAATTTAACAAAGATTCCTTGGCTATACTATCATCTGACGATCTTAATAATTTTATTGCTGTCATTGTGTTGATTTCTGTGATCCTATCAGTAATGCTTGGCAATCCGAGTTCTTTCCTCATGTTCAAGACAGTAGTATTTGGACATCCCAGGATTATCCTCATTGCCACATTTTGCATTACTTCTAGCCTTCTAATTGTTCGGGATGGCTGTGTTATTAGAGCAGGTGCAGCATAATCAATGAGGGGTCTTATGTAAGCTGTATACATCATTCTTACAATTCGTATGTTTGCCCCCGAAGTTACATTATTGCCAGCAACTGCTCGTAGGGCAGCTAGTCTACTCTTACATTTTTGATTGATCACCTCAACATCTTCGGCCGTATGTGGAATATTTACTCCGAGATATCGAAATGACTCAACCTGAGCTATACTATCACTATCTATATTGAACTGTTTATCTCGATCTTTTACATTGTGACTATATACCTTGGTCTTATCTATTGAAATAATCAATCCTAGTTCATTGCAGACCGTCGATATTGTCTGCAGTGCACATAAACAGTCTTGATAATTTCTAGCATGAATCAGTATATCATCAGCATAGCTTATGATCGTGGCATTGGCTTGTTGTTTAAAACGTCTGATAAAGGAGTTTACCAATACGTTAAATAACAGAGGGCTTAGGACTCCCCCTTGGGGGGTGCCGAGCGACATGACCTTCTGTTCGCTCTTATAACCTTGAAACACTACGGCTGATTGCCTATTCTGGAAGTATCCATTGATCCACTGTAATATACGACCCCCGATTCCCATCAGGGCTAGTTCATGTAGGATTATTTGCCTATTTGCTGTATCAAATGCAGACTTCAAATCCAGGAAAATAGTGAACCCATTGCCTCCAAGAATTGACAGAAATGTTGTTATACAATTTTGAACACTCTTGTCTGGCATAAATCCATAAAGAGCTGGCGACATTTTATAGCCGATTTAGTATGACTCTTTCAAAAGTTTTACAAAGGCAACTAGTTAAGGAAATCGGTCTGTATTCCCCTGGATTATTTGTCTTTGGTATTGGTGTTATAATACTCTGCGTCCAGGATATTGGTAGCACACCCTTTTCATAAATGAGTCGGAACAATCGTAGAACAGGATCACCAGGGACATTTCTGAGTAGTCTAATGACGTCATA
>NW_028234422.1:9287797-9290297 GCF_977035675.1 Penaeus japonicus
CGCTTTATTTGCTAAATCATAAACACACCAACAAAAGTCCCTCCTTTTAAAGCTCTCAAACAGTATAAACAAATCGGCGCTTTCTCCTGATCCTCGGCTTCATCCCTTTTCCCTTAGTCTTCCTTTTATCTATTTTCTTCGTCCTTACCCTCTTTATCCACAGTTTTCCCTTAACCTGCATTCTTGTTTCCAACTTTTCCACTCCAAGTGATGATTTTATAACTTCTCTATCCAAATCCTTTATGCCCCTCGTCTTCTATGTCCTACTTCTTCCTCTCTCCCTGCTCCCTCACTTTCTTTACTCGTTTCTGTTTACTTTCCCTTGTTATCTTTTACTCATACTCCTTCCTCATTCGTTTATGTTTACTTTCCCTTTGTTATCTTTTACTCACACTCCTTCCTCATTCGTTTCTGTTTACTTTCCCTTTGTTATCTTTTACTCACACTCCATCCTCATTCGTTTATGTTTACTTTCCCTTGTTATCTTTTACTCATACTCCTTCCTCATTCGTTTATGTTTACTTTCCCTTTGTTATCTTTTACTCACACTCCTTCCTCATTCGTTTCTGTTTACTTTCCCTTTGTTATCTTTTACTCATACTCCTTCCTCATTCATTTCTGTTTACTTTCCCTTGTTATCTTTTACTCATACTCCTTCCTCATTCGTTTCTGTTTACTTTCCCTTTATCTTTTACTCACACTCCTTCCTCATTCGTTTCTGTTTACTTTTCCTTTGTTATCTTTTACTCACACTCCTTCCTCATTCGTTTATGTTTACTTTCCCTTTGTTATCTTTTACTCACACTCCTTCCTCATTCCTTTTCAATGGTCTGCACTTTTCTTGCTCTCTACCCTTTCCACTTTTCACTCATGTTCTTTTCTTCCTTCTCTCTGTAACTTTGTCTCCTACTGTTGATTCCCTCTCTAATTTTCGTGCTATTTCCCTCCCTTTCTTACTCTATCCTCTCTTTTCTCTAGCCTGCATTTCTCCCTTATCCCCTCTCGACTTTCTGTTTCACTCGTTTGTGTTCTGTTTCTCAAGCTTACGCTCCCCTACCTAACCCCTTTCCTGTACCCTACTCCCCTACCTTTTCCCTTGATACCCTCTCCCTAATCGTAATTCCAAATCCGAACTTAACATTAAATGTAATCCAGAGGGGTTTCACTCAGGCACTTCGGAAATGATTCCCGCCCAGGCAAACTACGCAAAACATATTGCTGCCAGACCATGTAATTTATTTTGTACAAATAAAAATGAGATGTCTTTATAAGATGAGTTCCATGTGTTTCAGGGAGGATCGAACCCCTCGGGTGCGGATGAAGATCACTTTTTTTTGGTTTTATTAATGTTCTTATTAGTTTTGTTAATGCTTTTTTTTCTCAACTATAGATAGGAATCATATGTTTATTTTTTTTATTAACTTATTTCTGTTTATTTGCGTAATGAAAAAGCCGAAGTCTTCTATTATTAAACTCTTTTATCATAGCTGCTTTTGAATACTTGCTATTTTTATTATTCATGTTGCTTTTGCCTGTTCTTTTTTAATTCTGTATTATTATCATTTCATACTTACGATCTGCCACGTGACGAGTCTTATCTCGTATTTCATAAATCAATGAAGATCTTTTAATGGACCCAGCTGCATGTACGCATTGTTTCATAATTAAATTTTATTTCTGTGTTTATTTTAGAAGTTATGTTGCTAGTTATTTTCATATATCTCACGATGGTTCTAGTTTATGATGTTAATTCTATTTTACTTTGCCACATTAACCTTTTGAACCTATTTCTACATAACATGTACTTGTATTCATTTTTCAATTTACCTTTTTGGAATGCTAATTTTTACCTTCGAGAAAATAATTTGTTGCCACGTTTGCACTTACGAGCTAAGTAAAAAGACCTTGTCAATGCACCAAGAAGAGTTCAGTTTTCTCTGGACTTACACTTAGATTGCCCTTGATTATCCTGTGGCAACGATGAAGCAGCAAAGAAAGGTTGTGTCTGACTCCTGCTGAACGTGTTTCTTTTGTTTGTATTGAAGACGTATCTTATATTACTGGCCAGCACCAGCCAGAGATGCTCTCATATATTCATATTTAATTTTTTTGTTTTTTGTTTTGGATACTTGATTTTAACATGTTTTATGTCAGCCCAATTGATCTTATTGTTCATGTTTAACTGTTGTTTTCCATCAGTGGGTGTTTATGAAACCACTGACATGTAACCAGCCTCATATTTAATTGGGATTAGTCCCTGAGGTGTGGGACGAGTAAGTTTCCTCAAGGGGAGGTTAACGAACCCCCACCCTCTTCCTTTTGGCCCTAATCCGCCATCCGCCGCTTTGGTGGGTGATTTTTCAGGCATCCCCTCGATAATACCTTGTAGGTCATATACTGTGACTTTGCCAGTGATGTTGCTATCCTGGCTGAGGGTCTGTAGATCTTAGTGGTTCTCTTAAGGTATTTATCATTGAGACAGTGCCTTTGGTTTCAAGGT
>NW_028234422.1:9312797-9320297 GCF_977035675.1 Penaeus japonicus
TATTCACTTATAACGAGTGAGTGAGAGAGAGAGAGAGAATGAGAAAGGGAGAGAGAAAGAGAGACAGAGAGAGAGAGGGAGGAAGAGAGAGAGAGAGACAGAGAGAGAGGGAGGAAGAGATAGAGAGGGGTGGAGGGAGGGAGGGAGGGAGAAAGAAAGAGAGAGGGAGGAAGAGAGAGAGAGAGAGGGAGAGACAGAGACAGACAGAGAGAGAGAGAGGGGGGGGGGAGAAAGAGAAAGAGACAAACAGAAAGAGAGAGAGAAAAAAAGATTATTCACATCAAGAAAGATATCTTGAAAAAAAACTAAAAAAAAAAAAAAACAGTTATATTGATTTGTATATTGCTACATTCATTTTTTATTATGTTGTAATATGCCATATACATTGTCCAAGTGGTTGCCAGCATCAAAGAAAGTATATCTAATTGCCAAAAGATATTTATATCATATAAAGGGATCTGTTTCTGTAATTGTAGAATAAGTAGACTTCAGGCTAACAGAAAATAATTGATTATGAACTTTGAACAAGTCAAGAGTGAAGCTGTGTGTGCAGTGGTTCATGTTTTCGTAAGTATTTACACTATTAATTAAGGGTTTCTTGCGTAGAATATTCTTACTACAGAGAACTTTAGATAACTGAGAATTGAAAATTTAATCCACGGAAATATTTAAACGTGAGAATTCCCCTCTGTTTTTATTTGCAAAAGGTTGTGAGAAAGTTTTTGAAATGTAATTTAAATGAAATATTTTGGCGTGTGTCTTACAAAAGAATTGTGTAAGAGACATTAGTTATAACAACCGTTTTGGGGATGTCTAGTATACTCTGTGTTAACTATTTTTTTTATTTTTTTTTATAGATAGTGCGTGGTTCTGACAACAATGATATCACACCGGACAATCAAGGTTTGAAAAAAGATTCACTCAGTTAATTCGCATTTAATTGCTTATTCTGATCAACCTCAGTGTTAAAAATTCTGTTCGCCCTTGATCCACACGCTTCAGAATTTTCGCAATAAGGCTTTATTTGAGAGAGAGATGATCAGGGAAAGGGAGAGGGGTTTGGGAGGAAGAGAGAGATGAGGAGAGACAGCAAAGAGAGAGGCAGAGAGAGAGATGTATGGAGATAGAGAGAGAAATAGATATATAAGGATAGATATATGTATAAATATATATAATATAATATATATAATATATATATATATATATACATATTATATAATATATATACATATAAATATATGTATATATATATATATATATATATATATATGTATATATAAATATGTATATATATATGTATATATAAGTATATATGTATATATATTATATGTGTATATATGTATATATATGTGTATATATATTATATATATATGTATATATATTATACATATGTGTATATATATTATATATATATGTATATATATATTTATATATATAAAACAAGCAAATGATCTGGAAATAAAGATCGGGATTAGCACTAGTTCACAATAGTAAGCTGTAGGAGTGCGAGTGTAGATGCTGCGGATAAGGTCAAGGGACTCGAGTGGACTTCGTATCGTCAGTATATCTCAGACGGCTCGCTGGGCGGGGCGAATGATGCCGTCTACAGGAAAGTAGGGTAGCTATTCCAAGTGGTCCTCTTGGGTCGCCGATTTTTCTGATTGGCTGACTTCGGTACATCTTAATTGATAGGTCCGCCCTCGGGTCAGCCTTTGAGGGTGATATTCCTATGATGGAGAGATGCACCAGGAATATCCAGCAGGGCTCTAAAGTTGCAGGTGCTGTCTATCACGGAATGTTTGCCGATATCTCTGGGGGGATATACGAAAATCCGATAATTGTGAAGGTCACATCTGTGTATTGTAATTTGAGCATGTATATCAGGTCAGAAACATATGCTCTGTTAACCGTTTTAAACTTAAATACTTTCATTATCGCTCTCCACGCTACCCAAATCGTCCGATTTGGTAAGAAATAAAGTAGGAAGCTTTATTCTTAACTGAGGATAAGAATTCCTTGATCAGGGGAACTCTATAAGAGAACTATAGAGAGAGAGAGAAGGAGACAGACAAAATCCGGCAGATTCTTGATTAATGCCACAATACTACATGGATTTGCAGCATGGAAGGCCTCGAAGATCAGCTCCGGAAATTACAGGTTTATCACACCTGGGAGGTGTGCTTTTCATGCATCGTAATTATCATAACTTGAAAAAAGGTATAAGACCTGGCGCCTTAAATGCTTTAGAGAGGTAGTGGGACGTAGGGTAGAAGCATAGTTCGATATATGAAAAGGAAAATAATTCGTGCAAAAGGAAAAAAAGTGAAGTTAGTAATTTATCGAAATATTGTATCATAATGTTTTTTTTTTTATGTATTTAATTTTTTTGTAATTATTATTTAATTTTTTATATTTTTTTTTATGGAATTTGATTTTTTTTATCTTATAATATTATGTGGAATGAGGTAATGGTATAGCAACGAATATGGGTTTGTTTAACATTGCTTGTTTTTTAATGCAACTGCTTTAGGTAATGCAATTTAGCACGCTACCAAGGTTATCAAAACATACACCTTCCGGCGAGGTAACGTATACGGGGATAATGTTATGTTGCGTGGAACGGGCTGGAGCGGGGGGTAAATGCATCAAAGCTGTGGCAAAGTAGGCATCTGTTGACAGGTTATACTAGGAAGAGAAATGTTATAGGATGGCAAAGATTCGAAATGGAGCTGCAGGTAGGAGTTATTCATTGCAATCTTCTAGTGTAGGGTAAGGGTAGAACTGAATAAAATAGGGATAAAAGAGGCTTAACATTAGCAGAGGAGATATTGTAGGAGAAATAGGGCGTAAGTCATGTGGGTAATGAGGAACTGGGAAGCACTTCGCTGCTGTTGCTGAAATCAACGAGTTGGTTATTTGAGTTAGGAAAGTAGCCAGGCCGGAGAAAATCAGGCAATCGGCTAAAGCGAAAATTTTTGATTTTCCCTTGTTTGTGTGGTAAAGATATAGCCCATGGTCTCAACGAAGGCTCCTTTGCATCTGAGCGAAGCCTAGGGGGTTAGGCACCAAGGCGGTCGGCAGACGACCAATGTGAAGATTGATAAGCCAAGGGAGTAAAAGGTTCTGGAAGATAAAAATCAATTAGTGTATCGTCGGCGGGGGGAGAGGGAGGAATAGTATGAGAGCAAGCTTTAGGACGTCGAAATGGAGACCAAGATTGTTCATCCTGACTGTATGCATTTAATGTAGGCTTGTTGTTTTCTTTCACTAATTACTCTAATGGCACTTTCAAATCTAGGAGCAAGCTTTGACATAATATTGATTGTTGGTTGACAGATCTAATACTAATGCTCCAACTTTCAATTTCTTTGTGGCGGGGAACTTTGTGTTGAAATGACAGTATTTTATCTAGGAACTTAGTAAATGCTTCCTTTGTGAATCTGAAAGGATGGGACGTGTTTCATATTTAGGAGATAGTCAGCATAATTATCATTATATAAAGGAACTTGATTTTCATCAAAGAGAGTCATAGGGTATTAGTTTTTTATACCAATCCATATAAAAGAAAATGTTGGTGGTGTCACCTTAAGGAAAGAATGACATGTAACTATTAATACAAGACTGGATAGTCAATAATGCTACATCCCATTGTGTCCGATGTCTCGCATCAACAAGCGATCTCATTAATGAGAGGATGGAGGAATTGAGCCTTATTGTAATTCCATTACTTTGTGGGCGGTGTAAGGGAGAATGTACAAGAGTTACATTCATGATATCACATAACTTCTCCATGACTGTTTTAAAATTCAGTCCCGTGATCAGGTTGAAAAATACATGGGGGCTCTGAATGTCTATGACAGAAGTCGTGAAAAGCCATGTGCAACAACATTGCTGTTTTTGTTGGTGCACGGGGACGGGAGAGTCACAAAAACGAGTTGAAGTTTATCAAAGAAAATAAAAATTTAACGATTACATTGCGAGATATGTAGAACACCTGACAATGAGTGCAAAAGAGAGACTTTCTGGAAGAAAGTCTGGAATGGTCATAGATCCATGGCAGGGGCTGGCTTATTGGTATTTACTTTGTAATACGGGCATTGCTTACAAGGACTGAACATGATTAGAAACTTTGCAAATAAGGTGGGGGAAGAAGATGCGTTTGCTGAGTAAGTGAATTGCCTATTAGTACCTTACCCAGTGTGCGGCTTCTTTCGACTCCTGGAAAAAGAGGAAAGATTCGACTTTCAAGAGATTCAGGAATAACTACAAGCTTTCGTGATGCCTTAAGCTTTCATGTCCTATTCGAGACTTGTACAGTTTAGACCGTTAACATCGAGGTAAAGTTGACTTTCTCGAACCATGTCTGCTAGGGGGAGGTCCTTTCATTCCTTGCTAAGCTTGAAATAAGGGGCCGTACGAATATCATTACGTGCGCTATCCGGATATCGTCCTCCGTGGGTGGGGCCATGGGGATGGTACAGGCTGGGGAGCCAAGACCGGGAGGTATCAGATTGAATGGGTGGTAGGAACGGCGACCATTAACATGTGCAGCCGGATCTCGTCTCCGAAGGATCTAACGGTAGCAGGAGCGGCAGATATTTACCCAAAGTTCGGTGCCAATTTCCGAGTTTCACTTGCGGGGAGGCAAAAGTGTGAGCGAGGGGAGCTAGATTCAGGCAGGTGGTGGAGCGTTGAGAGAGAGGAGCGCGTGATAGCGCGTCGGCAACGACTTTTGATTTCCCGGGTAAGTAAACACTGGTTGACGTCAACTTCTGCAAGAAATATCAATTTGCGCGGGACCGGCGTCGTCCATGGGGGTCCTACCTTAAAAATTGGACGTGAGGGGGGGGAATGATCCGTGATTGACTTCTATTGATATCCAAAGATTAGCTCTCGAAATGCGGATGGCATGTGTATGAGTAATTCACGGTCGGTGTGATAGCGTTTTTTCGGAATTGAGGGCGCGACTTGCAAAAGCAATGGGCTGCGTTTTTCAGAATGGCCAGGTTTCTGGTGGAGTACTGCTCGAGCCCGAGGTTGAGGCATCAGTGGTGAGGACAAAGGCAAACTGAAAATCGGGGAGGCTAAGAGTGGAGCCCTTAATTAGTCGCGATTTAGAGTTGTAAATGGGGTTTTTTGTTGTCCACTGCCAAGTAGTATTTATAAAGGAGGATGGTTTTAAGCGGTGTCGCGCGGATGGACGTAACTTGAATGCAACGGCCTGTAAGTTAAAAAACCTGAAAGGCTAAAATGATTTCAATTCCTTTGGTTCTTTAGGTGTGGAAAGTCGGCAATGGCTTTACTTTTGAATCATTAGGTTGCCATCACTTTAGATGACAAAGGTTATGGCCTAAGAATTTAATTAGACTTGAAGAACTGACTTTGTAGGTTGATACCTAATCGGGCAGTTGAATAGTATCGAAACCTAGGCGCAATTTTACTCGTGTTAGAGAGGGAGGGTGAGCAATTTAAAATATATCTAAATAACGAGGACTGATATTTATTAATCTGATAGTACAGTGACATTAATCTGCTAAATGTGAGAGGGAATTGCGAAGGCCGACGCGCGAAAGGGCATTACTAAAAATTCAATGTTGTCCCTTGAGTCGAGGAAAGCGTATATGGCCGTTTTCAGGAGCCATAGGAACTTGCAGGAACCTTTAGCAAGGTTCAATAGTTGAAAAAATCATATTACTTGAAGCCAATGTTTGCAACAACAATTAAGATTAGGGGATTTGGGAATGGTTTGGGCACTGTTATTTATTCACTAGCGATAGTCGACATGGGCGGAAGGAAAGTATTATCTTTTGAGAAAAGGAGGAGGGGAGAGGGGGTGAAATGTTGGATGATAAGTTTCATGTTAACATTGTTTGAACTTTCTTTTCAAGGCCTGTCGCTTCGAATGAGGGATCTTATAACTAGGTATGTACGATGGCTTTGCTCAGGCTCGAGGGTAATGGGTGTTGAAAGGCAATGTTGTTTTTCGATAGGACGGTCTTGGTTTGCAGTACGTTGGGTATTCTTTAAATGTGTTAATTCAAAATTTCATATCCTTCATGAAAATCTAGATTGTTGCTTCAGAAACATGTTCATAGCTCTGCTCATAGGGGAAGTGATGTTGCAGAAAAAACAGGGGGGGACGGGAGCAGGTAAATCAAATTCGCAGATAGGCAAGTCGGGTGAATTATAAGATCTTACAGGTACACCAGCGTTAATAGTCAATGGGGCGGGGTAAGCTAAATACTTGAACCTGACATATTTATCAGTGATATTATACAATGAAGGTAATGTTGCACACCTTTTATCGTATTATTATCAGGTTATATCAAAGCAGTACCATTGCCGAAGGGACAAGAAAAAGTCTATCAGTAGAATTGAAATGCGGGATAGTAGTGGTTAGCACTAGCTATAAATTAGGAGCATTATCATTAGCGGGCCAAGATTTCGCACAGTCGTCACGTAGTTTTGCGCGCGAAGGTTTGCGTGTGATTGGGGTGCGCGGCAGCGAGAGGAGAGGTGAGGAGGCGGTGTGTGAGGGGTATGGGGGTGGTTGGGAGGAAGAGGTTGGGAAGAGAGGTTGTAGACATGGTGTGACTATGGTATGTGTGACTTCATAGATTTGAATAGCGGGGTTGTGTGAAAGGGTCGGCATGCGGTCCTAGGCAAGAGGGGTCCTTAATAAGGTAATTTTGACATTAAAAAGTATGCTTTACTTGAGGATGGAGAGAAAATACCTGTACGTTAGAAATCATGAACCAACAAGAGGTGTCCGGGGAGTAAAATTAGTTCTACAACGACACAATTGTGAGCAAAAAAATTCAATACCAAGAGAAATGTTAAGGACTTTGTGCCTAAAGCTGAACCTATCTCCTGTTATACGAAAATGGTGGTTTTGATCGGTTGCAAAACTAATGTTATTCAAACATTCCGCAAGGTATTCAAACGAGACCACGAACAAGAAGAATCTGTGTCTAAGAAGAAATAAGCAGGCTTGTCATTCAATATGGATGGAAGCAATGGCGGTTGAGTATAATATTAGGGATGCAACTAGTGAGAAAAGTGAGTGTTACCGGTTATTGTCCCATGTAGTGTCGCCGTGTTGGGGTGTTTTTGGCTTTTCCTAACAATGGCGGTATTGTTGGGCGTGCTGGGCATTTGTAAGTTTGAACCAATGGTCTGGACGCCGAGCAGTGAGGCCAAGGTGTGAGCGCGTGCCGTGATAGGGACAGTTACGGCTGTCGAATAACATTGAGTCGGCACGTGACCTTTCGCACAACAATTAAACACGATCTCTGTTGGTGCCAATTCGTGACCAAGGTTGTTTACTTCTTCTGTGAAAATGAGTTGAAGTTAGATGAGGCGGAGAAAAGAGTCTTTGTCCGTATTATATCTGTGAGGGGGGCTTAGTCTCGAGTGTTTTGATTTCGTGTCTGGTTGTGGAACCGCGGGTTAGGGTTTGCGGTGTGGTTGGTCGTTTGGTTGTTTGTGTTGTCGAGTTAC
>NW_028234422.1:9392797-9397797 GCF_977035675.1 Penaeus japonicus
TCTTTGCTGCATGAAGATAGTCACTCTGAAAGCTTATGCATGATCTTACTTCCATTAGAATCACAATCACAATTTCATAGCAATGTCAACATTATACAATGGTCTTTACTCGCCCTTCCATTTGCCTTAAACTCTACTTTTGCATCGCAAATGTAATTCTATTTGCTTCCTCTTCGTCTGATCTCTATCGACCCCTTACGTAAGGGTCAAATCATTATCCCCAGAGAAGTTTCGCCATTTCTCGTCCCTTTGACCAGCGATTATCTGACCTTGTAGAAGCTGCAGTGACTAAATCAATTAACTCTATCCCTCTCAACGACTGTTAATTGAATTCCCCGAATAGTTCTCCGCGTTGTGATATTTTCGCATTACGCGTAACCCTCATTTCCCTCCGAAAAGTTTGTTGTTCATTATAAACTGGAGTAGTACACTTCATGTAAACAACTTTTTGGGGCGGCAAAAGGAACATTTCGACAGTTTTTTTTTTTTTTTTTTTTTTTTGCCAGGGATCCGTTCTTGCTTATGATACTTTAAGCAGGTATTCAAAGTATCCCATGAAGCTTTGTAATGTATTGTAAAATTATTCTCTTTTGATATTTAAAATATTTCATTAAATTATAAAAGCTTCCAGCAAAATGCCCTGAACTTTCGTTTCTATTGTGGTTGTTTTCTATTACGTTAACTACCTCTTTAACTTCGCCTTTATGCTCATCTTTCTAACAACCCATTCCCTTTCCATATAGCTATAGAATTAACTATATTTCTACCTATTCCGCCTCTCCATTTATCTACTTGTCCTTCTGTAACTGGGGACTTGACAGTTACAGGATGTTAATCTCGACTGGAATGGAGAGACCGACTAACCCAAACACACCGGGATTGCCAAATTCTGTTCAATGTAAGTGGTGGGAGATTGATTCCCAACTAATGACCTGTTTGCTAAGTGATGCCGCTATTTCAATCAACTTGAACATTTTCTCCTTCTCTCCTTCTCTTCTCCTGCGTTTGTTCGTGTTTGCTCTTGTTTTATGTCCCCTTGATAAGGTCTTTGTAGAATATGAGTGTAGGAAATTCTTTATGTTTATCTTGTTTTGCGAAAGTTTGGGAATATCATAAAAGAAAAGGACAGTGTTGATATACTTCCGAAAGACACTTATCTAGTTCTATTTTTGTTGTTGTTGTTAATGTTGCTGTCTTGCTACCTTATCATTATGAGGGTAATGAGTTTACCTTGTTCATCATTTTATATATGAAAACAGTGATGTTTGATTCATAAGAAACATGACAAAAGAAAAATTCATTATCTATAGAAACAGAAAAGCGGTTCTTGCGCTCGACAAGACACTCTTCGAAAGTGTAAAAAAAAAGAAAAAAAAAAGAAGAAAAAACTCTTCCTTCAGATCCTGGTTTCTAACTTTCGACGCCTTTGTTTGAAGAGAAGCCATTGCAACTAAGTTGAGCAGCGAAACTTTGAAGAAAGGTTATTTTCAAGATAAAGAAAACAAGAATTTTCATTGCAACCGATCTTTAGCCGCGGGTCAAAGGTAGTTCCGCCTTACTTCATCAGGCTGAAGAATTTTGTATGTCTTGCCGACACTGGCTAATTGTTCTTGTTTTCCTACTGCTTTCGGGCAAATACCACTGTGTATCCTCCTTGGTAATTGCAGTGGAGGAAAGTGGAGATGATTTAAAGCAATACAAGATAAGGATAGATGGTGGTGACGGTGATGATAACAGAGCTGATACAAATAAAACTCTAGTTTGAAGGAGAGAGGGATGACTATGAGTTTTGACTATGGATACATTCCTATAAAAAGTGTCTTTATGGGTTGATGTTTTTTTTTATGATTCTTTGTTTGTGAATTTACAAAAGTCACTTTTTGCGACATATGCTTATCACCTTGCGTTTAGAAAAGATACTGAAAGACTCCTCTATTCATTACTGAAGTAGCATCGTAAGTTCAATGTTTTCGTAAGTGTTCCAAAAGCCTTTAAATCTCTAACACAACGTATTCACACTGGTGATATTCAGCTAATCTTGCCTATATACATATAAATATTATATTAACACGCAGTCTTACATGTCTATTTTGTTTTAAAAAAAAATATAGATTTCCTATTTATGATGTATCCTATTGCTAAGCCGTTTTCTGAAACTCCTTATCATAAAAAAAGAAAAAAAAATGATTATTGTATTTCGATTGATATCTCAAAACTGTTGTAGTACATCACGATAGTATTTGTCTTACGGGCAAAGCAAAAACATTAACAGATTCTCTCTCTCTCTCTCTCTCTCTCTCTCCTTAATATATATATATATATATATATATATATATAAAGATAGATAGATAGATAGATAGATATAGATATATATAGATATAGATATATACACATGTACTCTCTCACACACACACACACACACACACACACACACACACATATACATAATATAATATATATATAATATATATTATATATATATATATATATATATAATATATATATATATATATATGCATATATATATATATATATATAAATATATATATATATATATACATTTGCATATATATACATATACATATATATACATATATATGTTGATATATATGTGTGTTTATATACATAAACGCACACAAACACACACACACCGTTTGAGAGAAAACGTAAGAAAGAGGGAGAGAGTCAGAAAAAAAAAAAAAATAAATAAATGAATGATTAAAAACCTTCCAACTCGAAATGGAATCCTCAACAGGGCGTTGACGAACGTTTTTCCTTTTTCCTCGTTGCGAATCAATTGAGCTCCTTACTTCGCGTTCAAATTTAATTTGCATTTTGACCTGTCATGTGACTCTGCACGGTAGGACATTTTCTCTCGAAAGATAGAGAGAGAGAGAGAGAGAGAGAGAGAGAGAGACAGACAGAAAGACAGACAAATGTGTGTGTGTGTGGGGGGGGGGGGGGGCAGACAGACAGATAGGCAGAGAGAAGGACAGGAAGACACACAAACAGAGAGGGGGGGTCAGAGACCGAGACCTAGATAATCAGGCTGACATAAACACACACACACGCACACGCGCGAGATAAGATAAATACATAAATTCATTTCTCCCCTCTTCATAATCCTTATTCTTATTACTACAAGTATCACCCTTATCACTATCACCATCATTATTATCATCATCATCATCTCATCATTATTTTTGATAATGATAATAATGATAAATTATCAGTATTAATATCATCATTATGACTATCATCATATCAATTCAAAATCATTATTATTTATTCTATTATTAATTTATATTTATATTTTGTATTATGTTTTATTATTTATACACCATTTTGCATCAAACAAATGACACCACGTGATAAAAGTTAGACAAAGCAACAAAGCAAAAGAATGTAAAAAAAAGGGCCTATAACAAAAACATAAGTATACATGTATGTGTGTTGGTATAGACAGATAGATAGATAAATTGATAGATAAATATAAATATATGTGAGAAAGATGGTAGAATGCAGTAACGTATTTAATATAGAAATACAAATTTTACCTTCCTGACCGAGACTCGATCCCGGGTCGTCAGAGTGACAATCCCAGCTTCTAACCAACAGACTACACGACCCACTAAAAGAACTGTCTAACCAGATGCCTTACATCCGTCATGGGAGTTACCTATATACTCTTAGCAGAGCAGTGATAGCGAGGTTTTACAAACAATTCTTGTGGGCACTCGGCAGGAATGAATTAGAAATTCAAGTTACCGAGGTTATATCTATGTGAGAATGATGGTAGAATTTCTCAGACAATTCTTTTAGACAATTCTCTTAGTGGGTCGTGTAGTTTGTTGGTTAAAAGCCGTGATTGTTACTCTGACGACCCGGGATCAAGTCTTGGTCAGGGAGGTAAAATTTGTGTATATATATATATATTTATTTATATATGCATATATATATATATGTGTGTGTGTATACATATGTGTACTTATATACATGTATATATACATATACATATTAAAAGTGTATACATATGTATACATATGTATACATATATATATACATATATGTACTTATGTATATTAATATATATACATATGTATGTATATATGTAGATATGCATATATAAATACACACACACACACACACACACACACACACACACATATATATATATAGTAATATATATAGATTAATATATATAATTTTATATATATATATATTATATATGTATAATATATATATTATGTATATATGTATGTATACATATGTATACATACATGTATATATATGTATATATATATGTATATATATATATATATATATATATATATATATATATAGTTATATATATATATATATGATATATATATATATATATATATATATATATATATGTATGTATGTATGTATGCATATATGTATGTATATATGAATTACAACACCAGGGATTATAGGATATGCAGCACAATTTATTTAACAAAAATGGGGCAAGAAGAAGTTATCTTTGGTCCTTCTAAGATGCGTATGCATTTTGTTGACAATGTATTTAATTAGAGACCGAACTTTTTGATAACCATTATATTTAGATATAGTATAAACATTTACACTAGTGATAAGGCCTTTAGTATTATAATCATTTACATTTTTAAATAGTGACTAGAAATAAAATACTTATTTTGGATAGAACACAAGAAATGATATACCTTGTGAAATCTAACTGTTTTACATATTGCTAGTTACTGACATTCACTAATTATCTATCTGATGTGTGGATTAGGGTATCACTACTGCTGTGACTGAGGTGTACTGTGCTAACATCTGTAAAATGGATGAAATTCAAGATTTTATCACAATATCTTGTCACTAATATAGATTAAGAACAAAAAAGGATGTATATATATATATATATATATATATATATATATATATATATATATATATATATATTGGTCCTTTAAGCATCCTCTAATGTAAATTCATCCTCCTTAAGGGCTTTC
>NW_028234422.1:9450297-9452797 GCF_977035675.1 Penaeus japonicus
GTTATATAATATATATTATATATATAAAGATCATATATATATATATATATATACATATATAAACTTTATATATATATATAGTTTAATATATATATATATATAAAGTATTATTTATATATATATATATAAATATATATATATATATATATATAGACTAAAAAAAAATATATATAATAATATATATAGTACTTGGGAAAATATTAATAGGACAATTCTGGCCATTCAACTGATTTATTCTACATTTTTATTGACCCAGAAAGGAACTTTTTACAGACCAGTAAATATCTTTTATCTGTTTTTTTATTTTCTCCTTTATACAAATACTCATCTTAGTAGTGTTGGTGGGGACCATCCTTTGAGCTCTAATATCTCTCAACCACTCTTGGCATGCTTCTCTAATGTATTCTTGTGGCTTTTGTTTCTCTGATAATCTGGATTTCTGTTGCCAAACCTCTATCAATCGCGGGATGAGCTTACTCCTGTTGTGACATTGCAATTTTGGCTGAACTTCATCTTTTAAGTCTTTCCATAAACCTCATAGATTCATCATCTGGGCTTATGTTCCGAGACTCAGCAATCAAGCACTTTGATGTTAAGAACATTTTTAAGATGACTAGTACAACCTCTTCTGGTTGTAGTGACATGGGGAGCCCCCCCCAACCATCATGCATGAATATTCCCGTATTGTCTAGGAAACCATCTCCCAGAACACTTCGGGGTGGTACCCAGCGGCTTTTATTTTTTATCTTAAAGGTATCCGTACGCTTGATATTAACAGAGTAGCCTCATACAACCAACGAGCTCTAAACGAACCCTGTTTACTTTGTGCAGTCATATGATGACCAAAACCATGACTTTGGAAGTCCTTTGACTGCAGTCTTTCTGACAACAATCAGGGTGTGGTCCTTCTACTTTGACGTCCACCACTCGACGAAATTTTCCGCGCTATCACCTTCAGTAGTTTCCATCAATTGATCGTCATCAGACGAAACATCCTGGCGATGCAAACAAAACAAATTAATGATTATTTTTTTTCCACTCAACACTTAAATTAATAGCTTTGTACAATCCCAAGTGCTTCAGTAGGTCTTCATCAAACCATGAATTCAGAACACCAAAGACATTTTTTTTTCAATTAGATGTCAACCTCTTGGAATATGCAAAACATGGAAATTACTATCCACTATCTTATTTAGAGAAATAGTTATTTTAAATTTATCTGTGTAGAAAAAACAGCGGAATTCAGCAAAATTCAATGCATATTTACCTTTCTTCCCCATCTATTCCAAGATGTCCAGTGGCTGTTTGTCGTCTTGGCCCAAGCCAGCCTTTTCTTCCTCATGGCCTCGGTTAGTCTGTGGCACTCTAGTTGCTAACAGGCACGGTGGACCTAGCTTATTAAGCATTTTTTCCTGACAGGCTGAGGGTGTATTTTGTATATTGTTAGCAGGCATAGTCCACTAAGATTCCTGGCTAGTTGTCTTGACGACTTTGAACGATCTTTTTCTTACGATATCAAAGAGAATTCTCACTCCCTGTTCAATTGGAGGTGGCTTACAGCGATTTCCTTGCCACACTTTTCCCTAACACGTTTTGGAATCGATTTTTTTCGATAATTTCTTACATCTAGCTGTCTCTTTAAATTCACTCTGTAGCACACCAGATAATGCATAGTAACCAACTGGGATATGAGTGATTGGTCTCATGCTACATTTTCTCTGTCGGTGGGATTTGGTCGACTGGTTAAATGGATAAATTTCGATATGCCTGAAATAATCAGCCTTGACTCATAGTCTGGTTCCTCTAGCCTCATGATGCTTCAATAGGTTATGTCAGCCTTGTATGACTTTCTAGTGACTAATTATGGGTCAATTTGATGCTGGGACAGCTGGCACACACAATTAGGTAATATAAACAATGATTAGTAAGCGGAGGGGAAAACCGGAATTCCGGGAATCGTGGGGGATATGTGTGGAAATGGTTTAAGAACACAAAGGCTGAGGACGAGGTAATTTTTGTTATGGAGACGAGTAACAATCCAAAAACATGATTCTTATCATTTAATAAAATAAAATCATCATTATATAATCCGAATTATTTATGTAGATTAAAGATTTGTCTGGCCATTTTTACAAAAAAAAATAGGCCAAATGTAAGTAATATATTTGTGGGAAGATATGAGGTGTTTAAAGATAAAAAGTGAAGAATTCCCAAAAATTTCTATTAATTTTCCCCAGTGCTGTAGCCAAAAATATTCGCTATAGTTATTAAGATATATATATATTGATATATCATATTATATTGATATATACTATATATAATATTTATATAATGTTTGTTATATATATATAATTCTCGACAGATAGTAGAATTGGGTAGATTTAACGCATATATATATATATTTTATAGATATATATATATCAATATATATATATATATATATATATATATATAATATATAATATATATATATATTACTATATATATATAATACATATAT
>NW_028234422.1:9460297-9462797 GCF_977035675.1 Penaeus japonicus
GAGATGAGAGATAACAATACCCCTGAGTATATGGAAGGTAACGTAAAAGGGTATTGGTTACTGAGAATAAGAAAATTATTCAAAGCCTTGCAGCTTTGACGTTGTTGCTTGTGAGAGAGAGGGAAAGAAGACTCGAAAATGAAAAAAGAGAGAGAGAAAGACGCACAGCAGCTAACCTGAAATTCTTATATATAGGCAATTGACCACAGATTCTACCCTCGATATTCGATAGTTTGATTGGGGATGGGGGGTCGGGCGCTTTGAATCTTAGAGGACTTTGTTAAGCACACAAACGGTGGTGGGTGAAATGTTACATCTCTGAGTTGTTTTAACTTATGTGCATTTATATATTTATATATGATAATATATATATATATATATATTCTGTTTATATATAATATTATAAATGATATATAATATATATATACATATATCGAGTTATATATATATATATATATATATATATATATTATAGTATATATATCTAGATATATATGTATGTATCGTTTGTTGTGGTGTACACACACACACCATCACATTATATATTATATATATGGTTTATATATTATATATATATAGATATGGTATATTGTGATATATGATATATATATATATATAGATATTCATAATTGTCATAATTATATATATATATATATATATATATATATATAATATATATTACATATATTTAATATATATATAATTTATATATAACATATATATATATTTATATATATATATATATTGTCTATATATATATCATATATATTTATTTTATATACTGTCATATATAATATACATTACCATATATATATATTATATATATATATACTTATATATATATATATGATATATATATATATATATTGTGATTATATATTATTATTATATATATATATTATTTTCACTTAACTATACATACATACATATATATAATTATATATTTATATATATATATATATATAAATTATATATTATATATAGGTTATTATACACCACATACATTATATATTATGTATATATATATATATAAATTTATATATAATATATATATATATATAGATATATATATATATATATATATATATATATATATATATATTACCCTACATATATATATAACATACATGGGTTTATATTATTTATATTGATATATATAGTTATATATATATATATATATATATGTGTGATGTGTGTGTTTGTGTGTGTTGTGTAGTGTGTGTGTGTTGTTGTAACATATCTAATACTTCCGCTATGCTTTGGCTCATGTTTTTTCTTCTGATGTTTTTCACATCTTTTCTTCCATTCAAGCAAAACTTCATTACTCGATCTGCATTCTGTTCGTTGAATTTTTCTTTTCTCGTTGTATTCAGAGGGAAGTTTTTTAACCAGGAGCTCTTCATGGCGGATATCAGCTTTGTATCTGCATCATCATTGCTTATGTTTCCCATTCCCCAGGAAGCAAGCATTTTAGCCATTAGTATTCAAGACAGACAAGCATAAAACATGCCTGGGATATTTACATCAAATAATCATAATGTTGACCAGTCAGATTGGAGGGAATTTACCAGCGGGGACTAAAGGCATCGAATATCTGATTTTGCAAAACATTAGCAAAAACGTGTTGCTTTGTGTAAGTGTTAAGGTTGTGTTTTCGGGGGTAGTTTTGGTTTGTTTATTGGTGTTTTTGTTGATTGCGGTTTTTTTGGGTGGGAATTGGTTTTTTTTTTTATCTTGGTTGTATTTTTTTTGTTTGTTTTTTCTGTCGTCTCATATATATATAAATATATATATAATATTTAATTGTTAATATATGATATATATATATATATATATATATATACATATTATATACACACATGCCATACATACATACACACACAACCACACACAGACACACCACACACACACACACATATATATATAAATATTAATTTTATTTTTGGTTTTTTTATATGCATGTGGAAATATATATATATTTTACATATATTATATTATATATAGTATATATTAGTTATATATATATATATATATATATATATATATATTATATTTATATATACCATAAAATACATAATATTCATGGTGCCATTTGAATATATATATAGTTATATATTGATATATGTATATATGTATGTAATGTATAGTTATATATATATATAATATATTGTTATATATATATATATATATATATATATATTCGTTATAGTGATATATATATTTATATGGTTTGATACATATACTATATATATATATATATATATCTTATATAGTTATATATATATATTGTACATATATTATATATATATCGTATGATATTATATATATAAGTTATATATATATATATTGAGGGTATGTATTATATATATATATATATATATATTTATATATATTGTGTGTTTTTTAATTATGTATATATAGATCTGTATAATATTAATATATATATATATTATATATGATATATATATATATATTAATTTCAATATATATATAACATATA
>NW_028234422.1:9487797-9490297 GCF_977035675.1 Penaeus japonicus
GTGCCGAGTTCTCCGAGTGTGTGTGTATGTGTGTCTTATATATCAACAACTAACACTAATTTATTTTTTTTCTTTTTTTGTGTGTGTGTAAGTGTGTGTGTGTATGTGTGTGTGTGTGTGTGTGTGTGTGTGTGTTTGGAATTAAATCTATACTCTGTTGTTCCTACACTTGACGACATTTCCCCATTAGAGTTATTTAAGATGTTATATCCTCATGCGCTTTGACCAATTACTTCTTACCCAATCTCTGAAGAGAGATGAACACATATTTGTGTTGACACAAGACCGCTAGTATGAGATTATAACAAACTCTCTGTCTTTAACTTTTCTATTACATATTATATATATATATATATATATATATATATATATATATATATATATATATATATATATATATATTTACATTTCTATATCTAGCTTTGTTTACACATGAGAAATTAGAGCTAGTTATAGCATGAGCTAATACTCAGTGGCTGTACAAGCTATAATAATAACTAAAATCTACAAGGATGCTAAGGTATTGTGTTCTTCATAAGCATTTCATCCCGGCCCCCTGTCCTGTGGAAGCTGCACCCCAGTCTTAACTTTTATTTGCAATTTACTAAGGGTGACATACGTTCGATTGCCAACTGACCGAACGTAACAAATAGTGGCATAAATAAGGGTCTGGGTGTTCCTAGTGCAAAATAACTGTTGCAACAAGCCCCGGTCTCCCCTGCGGTAAAACTGGATTTGCTTGAATTATGCTCTTTAGTTATGGTGATGATAATGATAATCGTTATTAATATAACAACAGCAAAAATGTCAAAGATTGAAGAATTAGTAGTTGTTATAATGGTAGTAATAGTAACAACAACAAAAAGGCTAATACTACTTACAATGATAATGATGATACAGGTGATAATGATAAAATAATAATGATAACGGGAATAATGATAGGTAGAGATAAATAAAATTGTAATGGTAACAATAACATATCCTTCAACAAAGGTCATGAATATCGGTAAAATAAGCAAAGAACTTGATGGGAGAATAAATCAGTACATATTTTTATTAAGTGGATGATAAAATGAATTTGCAAGATACACTATAATTTTTGAATGATTTGTTTATACTTTAGACTTCATATTTAGATAGAAGTTTTGGTATAATGTTTTTATTAGTTATCTTTGACAATCTCTTATCTTTGGATCGCTCTGTGTTTATGTATGTTTATCTTTTCTTTTCCTTTCTTATTCTCTCTCTCTCTCTCTCTCTTTCGCTCTCTGTCTCTCTCTCTTTCTCTCCCCCCCCCCTCTCTCTCTCTCTTTCGTTCTCAATCTTTCTCTCTTCCCTCCCCCCCCCTCTCTCTCTCTCCCTCTCCCTCTCTCTCTTTCTCTCTGTCTCTCTCTCTCTCTCTTTCGCTCTCTCTATCCCCCCCCCCTCTCTTTCTCTTTCTCTTCCCTCACCCCACCCCACCCCACATCCTCTCTCTCCTTCTCTGTCTCTCATTCCCATCATCTATTTATCGCCTCTCTTCTCTGTCTATTTGGATCTCTCTCTATGTCTCTGTCTGTCTATCCCCCAGCCTCTTTTTCTCTCAGTATCTCTCTCTCTCTCTCTCTCTCTCTCTCTCTCTCTCTCTCTCTCTCTCTCTCTCTCTCTCTCTCTCTCACTCTCTCTCTCTCTTCCCTATTTTCTGACCATGTGCATGTGCGTGTGGACATGCATACATAAGCAAACAAGATTGCCTCCCCGTCAATCCAGTTTCATTTTCATGTTTCATCATCCCTCGAGATAAAAAAGAAAAAATGACTCGACGTTACAGGTTTCCTTAATGCCGTTTGTTTCTTGTAATTTGATATTCCTCTCGTTATCTTTATTCCCTCTTCCTTTTTTTTTTTCTTAGCGGTCTCCACGGCCCCGCCCTTATGACCTCCTGTGCCTTGCCATTAACAGAAGGAAGTCATTCCTCTAGATAAGAATTAAGACTGAAGAATCCGCTTCTTCCGAAAACAAGACCATTACCATAACAATAACTCGGCGGCCATGTTAACGAGGCCACGCCGGCACATATAACCGGTGTTTGGGTTATGATACAGAGGGGGAAGATGAAGGGGCGAGCGAAGAGGGAGCTCTGCGATAGATGATTTATCTTTTAATCTCTTTTTTGCGATTTTTTTTTTTTTTTTTTTTTTTTTTGCGATTTTTTTTTTTTTTAATACTGTGTCAAGGAAAGGGGGGGGGGGTAAGCAGGAAGGGGGGGGGGAAAGGAAGGTTAGAAAGAGGGGGGAGGAGAGAGAGGGGGAGAGGGGCAAGGGGGGGGGGGGGACAGACAGACAGCTCAGTGTGTGGTATTGTGTGGTGTGTGTAAGTGTGTGTGTATTTGTGTGTGTATGGTATAGATATATACATATATATGATTATTTTTTTTTCGTCTATTTTTGTTGTGTAAGTGTTGTGTGTATTGGGTGGGTGTGTGGGGTGGTGTGTTTGGAATTAAATCTATACTCTGTGT
>NW_028234422.1:9567797-9572797 GCF_977035675.1 Penaeus japonicus
CTCTTCCTCTTTCGTTTTTTTTTCGTTTTTTTTTCTCTTGTTTCTCCATCTATGTCTTTTTCTCTTTCTCTTGTTATATTTCTTCCTTTTTCTTTTCCTTTTTTTATTTTCCATATTCTTCCTCATATCACTTCCATCCTCATTTCTTTCTCTTTGTTTTCTCCTTCTCCTTTTCTTTCTTCTACTTCCACTTCCTTTTTTCTGTTCTCCTTCCATTACCCCGATCCCATCCTCTCGCTCTTCCTGTTTCTATTTCTATTCCTCTTCCTACTTATTTGCGCTCAACATTTGCCCTTCCTCTTCCTTTTTTATACTGCACTTGCTCTTCCTACTACTCCTGCAACCTTGCAATAACCATTTGTATTTACATATTATGTCTTTTTTTTTCTTCTTCTTCTTCTTTTTCTATATCGGCATAGTATGATTTTGCTATTGTATTTCATATAATTCACCTATCAGTATAATTTGTATCTCTCATGTCATTCTAGTTGTTACATATATATCTTACCACATAAACCTGTATACAAACATATACGTACGCTCGTTGCTTCACCTATCTGTTTACCTCTCTCTTACTGTCACGTCAGACATACCAGTGTTGTTTTGTCCTTACCTTCGCAAGAGCTATGTATTGATGCAACACTTCCCTCATCACATTCTAAATGTCACATGTCACAAGAAAACACATGATTCACACATATTCTCAGACAAATCATAGATTGTGGTAAAGAGTCTCCTCTCGGGGAGCAGAGGAACAACACCTCACTCCACGGAAGAGGAGCAGCCCTCGATCCAACATAACGTCTGTTCAAGCTTAAGCCTTCAATCTTCCTCTCTATTCCTCTTCTCCTTTCCCCTCTCCCTTCTTCCTCTCTCTCTCTCTTCTCCTTTCCCCTCAACCATCTTCATCTCTCTCCCTCTTCTCCTTTCCCCTCTTCCTTCTTCCTCTCTCTCCCTCTTTTCCCCCTTCCTTCTTCCTCTCTCTCCTTCTTCTCCTTTTCCCTCACCCATCTCCCTCTCTATCCCTCTTCTCCTTTCCCCTCTTCCTTCTTCCTCTCTCTCCCTCTATTCCACCTTCCTTCTTCTTCTCTCTCCCTCTTCTCATTTCCCCTCTTCCTTTTTCCTCTCTCTCCCTCTTCTCCTCTTCCCTCACCCATCTTCCTCTCTCTCCCTCTTCTCCTTTTCCCTCGTCCTTCTTCCTCTCTCTCCCTCTTCTCCTTTTCCCTCATCCATCTTCCTCTCTCTCCCTCTTCTCCTTTCCCCTCTTCCTTCTTCCTCTCTCTCCCTCTTTTCCACCTTCCTTCTTCTTCTCTCTCCCTCTTCTCATTTCCCCTCATCCATCCTCTCTCTCCCTCTTCTCCTCTTCCCTCACCCATCTTCCGTCGTCCTCTCTCTCTCTTCTCCTTTTCCCTCTTCCTTCTTCCTCTCTCTCCCTCTTCTCCTCTTCCCTTACCCATCTTCCTCTCTCTCCCTCTTCTCCTTTCCGCTCTACCTTCTTCCTCTCTCTCCCTCTTCACCTTTCCCCTATTCCTTCTTCCTCACTATCCCTCTTCTCCTTTTCCCTCATCCATCTTCCTCTCTATCCCCCTTCCTTCTTCCTCTCTCTCCTTCTCCTTTCCGCTCTACCTTCTTCCTCTCTCTCCCTCTTCTCCTCTTCCCTCTCCCTCTTCCTCTCTCTCCCTCTTCCTTCTCCTCTTCCCTCACCCATCTTCCGTCTTCCTCTCTCTCTCTTCCCCTTTTCCCTCTTCCTTCTTCCTCTCTCTCCTTCTCCTTTCCTCTCTACCTTCTTCCTCTCTCTCCCTCTTCTCCTCTTCCCTCACCCATCTTCCGTCTTCCTCGCCCCTTACCGCTGTCCATTCCAACCCTCAGGCGATCTTACCACACGAAGTCCCTCTGTCTTGAGATACAATGCTGACGCCCTTCTGTGTATACATTACGCTGAAAATGAGGTTGTGATTATGCTGAAACACACCGGCTCGACTGCGTTTTATTACAGATAATACAGCATATCATACAGTCACGAGATCGCAATTAAAATACAAGCTCAGCAGCCGCACACAAAAAAGGGGGTGAGATCGCAAGAAAAGAGAGGGCCTTGTGGTTCTTGCACGCAGAAGTATTTTGTGTGTTAACTGAGACAATAGATACGTGGCATTGCATGGATGTGCGTATGAGATGCCTCGTTCTCTCTCTCTTTCTCACTCGCTCGCTCGTTCTCTTTTGGTTTCTCTCGGTCTCTCTCTCTTTTTCTTTCTTTCTCTCTCTCTCACTCTCTCTCTCGCTTTCTCTTTCTCTTTTTTTTTCTCTTTCTCTCTCTCTCTCTCTCTCTCTCTCTCTCTCTCTCTCTCTCTCTCTCTCTCTCTCTCTCTCTCTCTCTCTCTCTCTCTCTCTCCCCCCCCCCCTCTCTCTCTCTCTCTCTCTCTCTCCCTTTCATATCAATGTTTTACTATCGCATAAAACAATGATATGCAACACAACCAAAGGTTAATTATGCATTGTTGAGATTAACAATTTACTCCCCTGCCTCCTGAGTGTACTGACATTATAATGCTCTTGCGCCTTGGAGAGAGGGAGAGAGAGAGAGAGAGAGAGAGAGAGAGAGAGAGAGAGAGAGAGAGAGAGAGAGAGAGAGAGAGAGAGAGAGAGAGAGAGAGAGAGAGAGAAAAGGCATAAAGCAGAGATCGGGGAGTGAAAGGAGGGGAAGAGAAAGAGGGAAGGTGTGGAGGAGTGAAAGTGGAAGGGAGGGAGGGAGGGAGAGGAGGAGAGAAGGAGAAAGGTTAGAGGTAGGGAAAGAGGAAGAGGAAGGGAGTGAAGGAGAGAAGTGTATAGTGACCAACTATTTACGCAGATTACGGTGTCTTCAAATAGTTGTGTTATTCGCACTACAGGCTTCGCGTGGCGTGAAGCCTGCTCGAAGCAGGGAACGACCCGAGAGAAAGACACACAGAGAGAGAAAGTAAATAACATGTGTTTGCTGTTTTTCGCGCAATTCGCCGGCTATAGTGCACAATGGCCACGTATTTTCCCCGTTTCGTAAGCCAAGTATGGAAAAAATGTGGCCTTGAGTGTTGTACAATTAGTTAAGGAATTACAGTGCCTGTATTAATAGTAAGATGGTATTTATTTTTTTCTTTTATCAGCTTGTTATGAATATTAACCCCTTTGTAGCTAAGGCAATAGTCTAGGGATATGTACTCCTAAGTTTAAGGTTCACAGACTCTACAAGTGGAGCTGAGGGAGGGAGTAGAGGAAAGAAGGGAAGCGGAGGGAGGGAGGGGAAGAGAGAAGTGGAAGAGAAGGAGGAAGAGAGAGAGAGCGAGGGGAGGCAAGAAAGGGAATGAGGAGAAGGAGGAAGTGAGGAATAAGTGGAACAGAAGAAGGGAGGTGAGGAAAGAAGGGAAACGGAGGAAGGAAGGTGAGGAAAGAAGGGGAAGAGAAGGAGGAAGAGAGAGAGGGAGGGGAGGTAAGAAGGGGAATGGAGAGAAGGAGGAAGGGAGAAAAGGAGTGGAACGGAGTAAGGAAGTGGAGGATATGAATGAATAGGGGAAAGGAGGGAAGAGAGAGCCAGTGGAAGAGGAAAAGAGAAAGTAAGGAACCGAAAGGAGATGCAGAGAGGGAAGATAGAAGAGAAGAGCTGGGAGAGGAGTGGAGAAGGAAGGGGACGAGATGGAAGGAGTGGAAAGGGAAGGATAGGATGGAGGGGGAAAAGCAGGGCGTCGGGATGGAAAGCGTGATAGGGGAGGGGAGGGGGGTGTTGGCAATGGAAAGAGGAGAAGGCAAGGGGCGTGAGGAGACACTAGAGAGCGAGTGGGGGAAGTGAAAGCAACGGCAGACTGTGTAAGAAAAAAAAAAAAAAAAAAAAAAAAAAAAAAAACTACGAGAGCCAATGATGTTATCTCACTTTAGAATATTCGAATTAAAACAGATTCTTCCTTTTCTTTCTTCTTTTTCTTTACCTCACTCTTCGTTCCTCAACATAATCGACTATTTATAGATGGAAGCTATGCTAAATAACCACACACTTCGTTCTGTTAAGTTAAGTTATTTTTTTGCCTTGATATATCACACCAATAGCCTCGTTTTCCAGAATTGAAGAACCTTTGTTAAGAATGTTTGTACTTAATTATATTCAATCCAAAAATGATATATCAGATTTATGAAAGAACTCATGCAATTGCAAGAGAGAAGTAGAAAATAAAAAATAATGAAAGGGGGTAATAACTTGTATCAAGATAGTATTATCATACAGAATGTTAAAGTTGAAGTACTTGTTCCGGTCACCGTTGCTGGGTCTGATTTTATCATAGGCTATTCAAAACAAATGTAAAACATAATATGTGTAGAATTCCTCATGATATCTATACAATCATGCCATGACGGCATTGCTTTATATGCAACAATATCACCTAACAATACGAAACCTAGTTTTTAATGCTGGTATGCATGTTGCTATGTGAAGGTTGGCGTGCAATGTCCCTCATAGCCCTAGATCTTGCTCGAGTTGGGCCGGAGACTGTATTTTCCGAAGGGACATGCATAATAGATGAATTGCAACAAAACTTTTCAATATAGACATTTCGTTGAGATACAATGAAGCCAAACTTTGACTCCCGACTCTTATTTCGATATCTACTAAATAAGTATATGATATTTTGATGTAAAATATATAAATACAGTTATGAATAACTTATGATTTGATGGCCTCTGCTTCGTAATGCTTTTAGTGTGTTAGCGGTTTATGGGGCAGCGAGACAGCCCTTGAATCCGGAGGGAATGTTCCTTTTCATATTCCATTTTCCATAAATGAAGAGGATTTGATATATATATAGTTCAATGTATAGATAGGTAGATGTGTATGGAATAAATGCTTGTGCACACACACACACACACACACACATACATACATACATATATATATATATATATATATATATATATATATATATATATACACATATATATATATATTATATATATATATATATATATATATATATATA
>NW_028234422.1:9580297-9585297 GCF_977035675.1 Penaeus japonicus
TATATAGTATGGTTGAAAATAACCTTGTTTGTGTATTGATATATGCATCTATATTCTTTCCCTGATATATTTGCCCAGCCCAAGAAGTCTCGTTCTATGACACTCGAACTCCATTACGATTTGAAACTTTTCTGGACTACATACATATCTAAATGAACCTAGATGATTTTCACAGCTTAAACATCGTGTAAAACGCCTCTTTATATCTAATTCAAAATAAATATATCAGATTTAAAAAGAAGAGAAAGAAAGAAAGAAAGAAAAAAACATATTAAGTTTACTTGTATTAGATTACGTATACAGTTTAGGACAATTAACTACGAGATATGTTTATGACATTTCCAAAATGAAACAGAAAACGGATATAAAACGGTTTCTGTTTTTTTTTTTTTTTTTTTTTTTTTTTTTTTTTTTTTTTTTTTTTTTTTTTTTTTTTTTTTTTTTTTATTTTTTTTTTTTTTTTTTGATAATGCAAATTCAACTTCACTGCTGTCTCGATGAATGTAGTAACAGACCTCATGAGTATGCAAGTTAAGGAAGCAAAAATAAAATATGGACAAATCCTGATACAATGGGAAGCATCAGAGAAGAGAAGAAAGAATAAAGGGATAACAGCAAGATAATACCCAGTGAGCGCATTTACCCGTCGTTTCCAACCACGAGGGTCCCTCTTGCCCAGGCAGGGGAACGACCCATCTTGAAATCCTCATGGCAGGCTTGATTGAGTCGTCCAAGCCATGAGTTTCATGGTCGTCCCACAGGCGTTCTCTGAAGGAGGGGTGCGGGATCATCCTCTGGAAGGCAAGTGTATAAGCACTAGATCTTAGGCTAGTCTTTTAGTGCAAACGTTGAGTAACATATGGTCGTGCTAAACATAGCTTTTGATCAGACGCGTAATTTGGTATTTCATAAGGGAACTAAAGGCGCATGAAACGTCTGTAGTTGCAATCACTAACGGTTTAATACAGGTTGATTGTTACTTTTCTTTTACTTTTTTTCAACATTTCTCGATCATATCATCTATCTATATACTCTCTTACATATAAAAAAAACTTTATCAATGTGTAATAAGCTTTCCACTATGAACGATACAGGTACGAGGAAAGTCCAGGATAATCGCAGAGATGAAATTATACAAATCATATGTGAAAAAAAACAGATAAAGAAGCAGTGTGAGAGTGAGAATGAGAATAAAAATGGGAATGCGAGTGAGAGAAAGAGAGTGAGAGTGAGTGAGGGAGAGTGAGAGAGAGTGAGAGTGAGAGTGAGAGAGAGAGCGAGAGAGTGAGAGTGAGAGTGAGAGTAGGAGAGAGCGCGAGAGAGAGAGAGTGAGAGAGAGAGAGAGAGAGAGAGAGAGAGAGAGAGAGAGAGAGAGAAAGAGGGAGAGCGAGAGAGACAGAGATAGACAGAGAGAGAGAGAAAGAAAGAGAGTGAAAGAAGAGAAAGAAAGAAATTGAGAGAAACAGGATTACACGGGGAATGAGCGAATTTTCAAGAAAGATTTGCCTCCTTGTTTAGTGAAGCCGAGATATGCAAATTAGACAGGAAAGAGGGGAGGTCAGATCATAATACCCGCATGTAATTTCACTGTTTAGCTGTCACGCCTCCAGTGACAAAGATGGAGATGCTGAAATAGGGATTAATGATTACTTCTCTTCTGCTTTACGTGTTGGTTGGCTGATATTGATGAATTGAAGGAAATGGGAGAGAAAGAAAGAGAAACAAGGAGAGAGAATGAATGAGAAAAAAGAACGATAAAGGGATAAAGTTAATGAGAGGTTGTGTGATTCAAAGAAGGAAAGAGAGAGAAAAAGAGAGTAGAGAACGTGAGTAAGAGAGAAAGACAAAGTGAAAGAGAGGGAAAGAAAACGTGAGAGAAAGAATGAGAAAGAAAAGAAATATTAAAAGAGAGAGTCAGACAGAGTGAGTGAGCGAGAAAGAGAAAGACAATATACAAGAGTTGTATATGTATCAGAACAATCATATATGAACAGTCAATGACATGACCTTAGTTCATGATTACAGCTCGGTGACTAGTCTTACGCCATAAACGATATGTATTTTTGCTTTGTTTTGTTCGTCTTAATCCTTATTAAGTCATTTCGTCTGTCTGTCTGTTTGTTTGTGTGTGTGTGTGTGTGTGTGTGTGTGTGTGCGCGCGCGTGCGTGTCTGTGTCTGTCTGTCTTTCTGTCTGTCTATCTGTCTCTTTCTTTCTGTTCATTTAACAGTCTAAAATAATATCCGTTACCCATCTAATTATTCCTGGAAAACTACCTGCGAACTCCAGATTGAGAACTCTTGAATTCGGTCTACATTTTAGTATTACGATGACTATATGAGTTTCCAAATATCATTTACAGTGTCAGTTTAACCCCCCCCCCAAAAAAAAAAGTCCCACATTTCCACATACCTCGTTCTGAATTGCTTCTGATTGATCGCTTGCATGGAGCGATTGAGAGTGTTGCAAGTATTTCTTCCACTATGCTTGTAATACTCACTACCTACCTGGTTTCTCTATCATTAATTTGATATTTTCTTGCATTCACTTATATACTACACTGATAATCGGATTGAGGTTTGTAAAATATTTCCACGCTTCTGGTATGTCCAGTAACAAGAAATAACTTTCAAATGTGTTTCAAAGGTCAATATGTATCATAGAATTTCCTCGTACGTTTATTAGATTCGGGGTCATTTTTTAAGCATAATATAATGTTTAACTTTGTTTCTGTTAGTTTTAGAAATATAGAAATATAATTAAGTTTAAATTTAAACGGTGCTGTGGAGACGTTGTTTTTATTTTAGTTGAAAAACAATACATTTAATAAAATAGAAAATTATCACTCTTACTAGCTAAATTCAACAAAAATGTCCCAATAACAATTCCACATGCATAGCAGAGGTGAATGACCAGTGGTCTAGAATGACATGTGGAAATATTGAAGTGCAATATATGACTATTAATTGGTCTGTTATTTTTATTGTGTGTTTCGCCACATTTCACTTGGGCATAAAATAACCCATATACTGATATCATAAATATTCAGAAAGTCACTTTATTTTCAAGTATTCTTCATTATTTCCGATATGATTTCAATGGTTTTCTAAATACATTTTTAGATTTCAATACACTTTAGAGGCAGATCACTGGCAGCTGAACCCTCTCCCCTTAACAGACGAAAGCTAGTCAGATGCCTCGACATTCCAGCAGTTTCCATACTTCTGTGTCTCTTCAATTCTGTAAAATAAAATATTTTATTCTGATTAAACGAGCACTACTAAAATAAGCCCCCTTTTCCCGGAAGAATGAGATTCACTTGCTGTTTTATGATAACAATAAGCTTTAATTTGTGAACACTTGGAATGGGATGCAGTGGGAGTAACATATGCGACCTCCGCGATTGCCTTATGGAACATTCTCCCAGAGCATTTAAAAATATTGAGCAATGGAGGGCCTGAGATGCTTTCTTGTAGTATACTTATGCTGGTCTAATTATAGACTACCCTTGAAAGGTGTCGTGGAGAGGATCCTTTAAGATTTTATGAAGTATACCATAGATCTGCTGCAGGTAGTTCCTCACCTGGGGCGAGATGTCACACTCCATCAATTCAAAAGGTGTTCCAATCTATGTCTTGAACACAGGCTCCCAAGCTGAAGCACACTCATCCAGAGAGGTACTCAAAAAAAGGATTTTCAGAGGGTTCACGACTGACTTTTAACGTCTATTTCAGTTTTCATTCTTGTTATTTTGTAAAATTCAAGTTTTTATTTTCAGTATTCTATTTTACTCAGAGTATCCTTTCAACCCTAGATGGAAAATTCATTTGAAACATCAGAGAAAAATGTGGATCCGTTTGGAAAAAATGCAGACATTTTTACTTTTATGGAAGCTTAATGAAGTGAAGACAAAGCCTTTTGTAATTTTATAAATAAAGTTCCGACAAAATGTAAAAGGTAAAGCACATTTCACTGACATTAGTCGACAGAATTACATGTCCACATGATGATAGACCATGTTGGTAATAAGTAACGTCCAACCAAAATGATAATTGTTTATGGGTAAACTACGTCGTAGTGGACCAGTCTGTTAAAAAAGACTTTATCCTTGTACGAGTGATGTTTGCCTGTAACAGAGACAGTACAAAAAAAAATATATATGTATATATATAATAATAATAATAATAATAATAATAAAAAATAAAAAAAATAAATGAGATGGTAAAAATATATGAGGGATATGTACATATGTTTGTGTGAACATGTTAAAGTAGCTAATTGTCCCTCTTTTCCTATACTGACGATACTTTCTTGTTTGATGTGCTGTTTTCCACAAAGTTACCAGAACCAGATTTTTTTTCACTTACACCTTTACCCCCGCCTCTTTGGTTGTGATGTAGATGACCTCTAAAATAGATATATCATTTGGGATGTGTTAGTAATGAACCTAACATTATTTCTTGCAAAATACTTGTAACTCGTAGGTCTTCGGAGCAAACAACTACTGGTATAGCCTCATTACAATCCTTCATTTGTGATGCTACAATTGCTTGCAGAATAACACCACAGGTTAGGCAAATATTTGTACTTTGCTGAGGACGGAGGATCATAAGGCTGATACTTCTGAAGGTGCGGCAGATACAATATGGTTAGTCGAGATTGCTGTCGCATTATGCTTAGATATTTTTTCCAATACTCTCTAACAATAAGTTCCCATTTGTGTTGATTTTTCTGTTATTCAACATATCTAGCTTATGGATGGACAGTCATCTGGCGTGTAACTTTCCTTGGTCTCGTAGCCATGTCATTATCATATGCCTGCAAAAATGAAGCTGGGATGAATCGGGAAATGTATGTCATTCATTCTGCAATGCAATTATTAGGCATGATTTATTAAATTAATCAGAGCGATAAGGTTTATTTTATAAATATATATCCTGCACCAGGTCAGGAATCCTGACTCCAAATGGAAGCACTATAAGCGAGCAAGTTACAATGGAC
>NW_028234422.1:9637797-9642797 GCF_977035675.1 Penaeus japonicus
AATAGAATGTAAATAACATTTGGTAACAAAGGTGAAGCTCTCATGCAGACACACGCACGTCCATGCAAGTAAATCCTCAGTTCTTGCGAAGATTTATGTACAAAAAACAGCTAAATCGTGCTTGACTTTAAGAATGTTTGAGCAGAGGGGTGAATGCGTAACCTAACCTTGAAAACATCATCATTTTCAAAAGCTTCATGACTGTGCATGATGCGAGATTCCTTAAAATCATGATTCATAACTCATCCTTTAAGAATTTCAACACTACTAGCTATGTATCTCTGCGCATATATTTCCCGCTCGAAAGTATCGCTCGAGACAGAAAAAGAAGCGCATATTGCATTTATTTCACATCGTTTCTTATCGGACAAGATAATATTGATAGTGCACCTGCTGCCATCAGCTGCAGGGAGGCACGGGCCAAGGAGGAGAGTGCCAATGATGGAATGCCAAGGCGAGGGGAGCGAGGGGAAGCGAAGGAGGCAATCTTAGGGTAAGGGGAGAAGAGGGGACAGAAGGAGACTAGGAATGGGGAGAAAAGGAGAAGATAGAGTTGAAGAGAGGGGAAAGAAGGAGAAGAGACAAGACGATTAGACAAACAGGGGGGAGAGGAGGGGAAGAAGAGTGGGAGTGGGTATAGGAGATGCGGATAGAGATGGAGAGAGGGGATCGGATGAGACGAGGAGGGGGGAGGGCGAGAGAAGGAGAGTGGGAATGGGGGTATCAGGAGACGAGAGAGTTAAAGAGAGAGGATAGAAGGAGACGAGGAGAGGGGGGGGGGCGGCGAGAGAAGGAGAGTGGGAATGGGGGTATGAGGAGAGGAGAGAAGGAGACGAGGAGAAGGGGAGAAGTGAAAAGTCAAAGAGAGAAAAGAGAGAATCGGGAGTGAACTGAAGGGGGCTGGGGGTGGGGAAGGGGAATCGCAGGGATGCATTTTCAGAGGGGAGGGAGAGGAGGGGAGGAGGAGGCGAAGAAGAAAGGAGGAGGGGGCAAAGGAGGGAGGGAGGGAGTTTTATTCATGAGCTCGATAACTCTCCTGGCGGAGGCTATACACATTGTATATCTTGGCGCTCCACCGAGGGAGAGAAAATTATAGATCTCCGGATTATGATAATGGAAAGGCGAAATAACTTTACAGAAATACAATAGTTGGATTAGCTTACAGGAGGAATAATTATCCTCACGTATTTAGGTAAGTCGTTTGAGTATGATAATATGTTTCTATCTTTCGCTTGCTTTATTTCTCTCTTTTCTCTGTCTCTGTCTCTGTGTGAGAATTATATAGAATGCTTATATATGATATTAAATACAGAAATAAATCAAATACAAATACCATATGAATATCGCACTTTAACTAGCGAGGCGATCGCCGGGTCAGGTCGGGTCAACTTTGACGGATGGGTGGTTCACACATAGTTGCCTTCCCAAGTACCTAGACCCCCCAAAAGAGCTTAATACCCTCGACTGTCATGCCTCCTACATTCCAGACTACCTTCCCGCATAACTACCATTGGGGACGGCGGATGCGAACCCCTTCCATATAAGCAGGAAATCTGGAACATAAAAACAGACCGGAATTGACTACGCTGACACCTGATTTATCCGCCTGTTATACGTGTTGTGATAGTGTTTATTACTGTGATCATTGTGCTGTAGTGTATATTATCTATCGTTTACCATAACGCCAGCCTATCTGCGTTATGGAATAAACATGAACTGTACAAACCCTGTGTCTGGCATCAACTACCTTATTTGTGGTGGGTTATTAGTTACAACAGACTAAGACACCCATTACTTTCTCTCTCTCTCTCTCTCTCTCTCTCTCTCTCTCTCTCTCTCTCTCTCTCTCTCTCTCTCTCTCTCTCTCTCCTTCTCTTTCTCGCGATATTTGAGGAATTCTCACCATAGGGTGTTTCGGTTCGATGAGGGAAGGGGGGGGACAACAAAATATCTATGTCTAGACTTTTCTTGATTGACATTGTAAAAGACAGTGATTTTTTTATCAGTCGTTGTTCCTGACGTAATAACATCATGTATCTATCAAAAGTCTGTATTTACGTGTGTATGGATCTCTCTCTTTATCTCTCTCTCCCTTTCCCTCTCTTTATCAATCTCTCTCTCCCTTTCCCTCTCTTTATCAATCTCTCTCTCTCTCTATCTATCTATCTATCTATCTTCCATTATCATATGTATTTGTCATTATATCTTTACAGCTACAACTATTATTTTTACTATTATCATGATTATCATTGTTAATGTCATTTTATTTTCATTAACCTTATTCTCATTATTATTTATATTGTTATTTCTATATCATTGTAATCAGTATAATTGTTACTATTACAACAACGAAAATGATAATAACAATAATGATGAATTTAATGATAATAATGACGATAAAAATATTTGTAATAACATCAACAATAATGATAATGATAATAACGATAACAAAATATCAATAACAACGATAATAATAATAAGTAAGATAAGTAACTGCGCCACAGATCGAGCGAGCTCACTGAGTGTGAAAAACTTCTCGTGACGGGTCCAGGGACATCGTGGCCAAGTTCATGAGCTTCGTGGACCGCGAGACGCTTTTGAAGGACAAATCGAAATTCAGGAATGCTCTCATTAAAATCTTCGTTCACAAAGACTTCTGCGCCGGCACCATCAAGGCTCGTAAGGACCAGATGGAACAGCTGAGGCGGCCGAGGAGTGAGGGAAAGAAGGCTTACTTCAGCTATCGGGAGTTGATTGTAAGTTCCCCACGTCCGCCCCGGCGCGGAGCTCCCCGTGCCACCTATGGCGACTGCCTAAGACCCACTGCAGCTGCCCCCCCCCCCCCCCGACTCTTCTCTTCAATACCTCCACTGTGCCATGATGCCCTTACTCTGCCATTATGAAGACTCCAAAGGGCAATACGGAGTACAGTAATTCACCGCGACACTCTGCCCCTTTCAGCCCTGTCAGTCAATGACTGAGGAATAAGAAGTAAGACAGGATGGTTGTGCTAGCTAACATTTGTATAACTGATTAACATTGAAGAAATTGTTACCATGACAGTTATTCCTTTCAGTAATTTAAGTGATTAAGATTTCATAGATCTGGTTAACTTTGTAGATCCAGCTGTAACTCTTGACATTCTTAATGAAAGGGTCTTTGTTAATTTTATGAATTAAAATCCCGAGAGCTCTGCTGAGTATGGACCTTATAACTTTTTATTGATTCTTTTGCTATGATCAAACCTGATTGTTCGTACTTGTTTCCTGCTGCGTCCACAGATAAATTCTCATTTATCTGTGGTAAGTCACAAGATATGCAGCTTTCCAGAGCATTTCGGAAAAATTACTGTTCAATGTTTGAATCCTTAGTGTATATGATGTAATAGTTTTTTTTTTCAGAAACATTATTAACAAGTGACATACTACCGTCGTATACGCTTTATGATTGTCATGCGTTTTTAACACCTCGATTCCGAAACAGTGGGGGAGTGGCCCCCTTTATGCAAAATAGATTTTCTTCTTACATTACAGCTTATTAGTCGTTCTGTGAAATCAGCACTAATTCCTCCAGTATTTTGATTGTGCAATTTTACAGGCGCCCGAAAGGCAATATTTCTAAATGCTTAGAGAGTTCAGTTTATAATAAAAGTGACCGCCCGCGAAACTAGCGATGTGTGGTCACTGGCGACTTCAATCTTGACCTCCCAAAGTGGGAGGTCAAGATTCAAGCTATTTGAATTTGAATCTATCTTAAATTCTCGACTGTATTTTACAACGATAACAAAGACTACTCGAGTATAAGGGCAATTCTGCCCCTCTAATTTCATGGTCAAACTAGAAAAGAGAGGCATCATCTATTGTAATATTTCAGATCATTTCCCTGTATTCAGCATTTTCAGTATTGACTTTCAACGTAAAACGGAAACGGAGAGTTATTCACTTCAGAGATTATAAGGAAACCCAAGTGAAGCACCTTAAAAATAATCTGGCTGATGTCTGTTGGGATCTCGTTTATGCATCCAGCAATTCCTATATTGCCTATGAGAATTTTGCAAGCATTTTCATTCCTTGCTTTGAAAAATTGTTTCCAGTAAAAACAAAGATTATGAAATCCAAATTTTATAACAAACCCTCTTTTACACCCAAAATAAAATCCTTAATTAAAGAAAAGAACTCAATAAAAGAAATTCGCAGGATAGCCTCTTACATATGCTTTTTTTTTTTTTTTTTTTTTTTTTTTACTTTGCGCAATCGCCTTAAACCAATTATACCTAACGTCAAATGTAAGTCTTATATAAGAAAACTTTTTGCTAATGAATTTAATGGTAATTTTACCAACATTAGTACTGATTTGTCTCTATCGGTCCCTAATACACACGGGACTTACAAAGACTTTCTTGGGCAACATAATGGTAGCAATATAACATTAACTTCTATAACAGAGAGCGAAATCAAGATCGTTGTGAAAGAACTTAAGAACTCATCTCCAGACCACGATGACATTCTAATCTGCATGATTAAACAAGGTCTTCCACACATATTAAAGTCCCTCGGACATATAATCAGACTCGTTTGCCATTGGTATTTTCCCAGACAAACTAAAGTTAATTTCTGACCAATATCAGTCCTTTTTGAGTAACGTATGCACTGAAGAATTACTGAATTTCTGAAGGATAACAGTATTATAAATTATTTTAGATATGGTTCCCTCAAAAAAAGAAATCCACTGAATTAGCTGTCTCTCATTTTTCATATAAAATATTAAATTCGATTGACGGTAAAAAGTTTGTGCTTGGAACTTACTTAGACTTATGTAAAGCAATTAACACTCAACCACAATATTTTGCTTTCAAATTAGAGCATTACGGTGTTAAATGGCCAGCTCTTACGTGGATTACATCATATCTTACAAGTCGAAAACAGTAAGTACCATTCCACTAATTGTTCTGTAAAAACCATTACCCATGGAGTTCCCCAGGGCTCTATATTAGGACCCAT
>NW_028234422.1:9690297-9695297 GCF_977035675.1 Penaeus japonicus
ACACAAACAAATACACACAAACACAAACAAACACACACACACACAAAATCCACATACACAAACAGATAAACATATATAACCAAATGATAGAAATTCCATCACGTACGGACTGTCAGAGATATATCAAAATATTAATTCCGAATATTTTCATTGTGCTTTTTCAACATACGAAAAAAAACGAAAAAAACGAAAAAAAAAAAAAAAATCAGGGGACGGGAATGTTGCCGACCGATTTTACTTTCGTACCCCGAAGCACATAACGAAATGAAATGCCATCTCCAGCATCATTGCAAATAACGAAACTTTGTCTTTTCTTATTTTTTTGTTGTTGTTTTTTCTTTGTTTTTGTTTGTTTGTTTGTTTGTTTTATTATTTGAGAGATGGGATGATTATCATTTTTCAATATTCTTATATTTATTATGATCATTATTTTTACTGCTATTATTATCATAATAAACATTCTTACATCATCATTATTATCATAATTGTCACTGTTATCATTATCATTATTGCCCTTATGATTATCATTGTCATTATTCTCATTATTGTCATTATCATTATTAATACATAATCATTGATACTATTTCATCATCATTGTTAGTATCATCATTATTGTCATTGTTATCATAAGCATCATCATTATTGTCATTGTTATCATAAGCATCATCTTTTTTTTTGTGACCATTACTTTTATAACCATAATGACTATTCTTGTTACTTTCATATTACTTTCATTATTATAATCATTATCATTATTGTCATCGTTTTTATCATCGTCTTTGCAGCTATTATTGGTATCATTTTCATAGCTATTTTAATGATTCATATCATTATTATCGTTATTGAGAATAGTAGTAGTAGTGTACAGTAATTGTAGTAGTAACAGTAAATAATAGTCATCACCATCATCATTGATTTCATTCTTATCATTTCTTATCATTTGATTATCATTATTCTTATATCATTGTTATTTTTGTTGCTGTTTTCATCATTATCATCATTCCTGTTATTATTACTATTCTCATTGTCATTGTTATTTCCCCATCATCATAATTATTTTTATAATCAATATCATTGTCATCATTGCCCTAATAAGTTTATATATACGTTGTCATACTTTTTATAATTATTGTTATCATTATCATTATGATTATTAGAATTATTTTATTAACATTGTTATCATTAGTATTGATACTACTATTTTTTTCATTATCATTATCATTATCATTACCACTATTATTATTACTATTATCCCCATTGTCGTTGTTACTATTATTCTTGTTATCAACATTATTTATATTATCATTATCATTACTGTTATAACATTCATGATCATTATCATCATTATTATTGTTGTTATTGCTATAATCATTATCATTATTATTTTGATCATCTTTATTATTATTACCATAATGAAGTAAAGAAGCACACACGCACACACACACACACACACACACGTATCTGTATGTCGGAACTTTTCTCCTGAATGCAAAACCACAAACAATAAAAAGGTCACTTTAATATTATCAATATGTATATGTTTACTAAACGAATATCAGATAGATATAGATAAATGTTTGTTTTTTGCCTTTGCATTATTTCTCTCCTCTCTCTTTTTTTCTTTCTTTTTTTTCTTCTTCTTTTTTAATTCCCCCCGATATGGATATGGATATGGATATGGATATGGATATGGATATGGATATGGATATGGATATGGATATGGATATAGATATAGATATAGATATAGATATAGATATAGATATAGATATGGATATGGATATGGATATGGATATGGATATGGATATGGATATGGATATGGATATGGATATGGATATGGATATGGATATGGATATGGATATGGATATGGATATGGATATGGATATGGATATGGATATGGATATAGATATAGATATGGATATGGATATGGATATGGATATGGATATGGATATGGATATGGATATGGATATGGATATGGATATGGATATGGATATAGATATAGATATAGATATAGATATAGATATAGATATAGATATGGATATGGATATGGATATGGATATGGATATGGATATGGATATGGATATGGATATGGATATGGATATGGATATGGATATGGATATGGATATGGATATGGATATGGATATGGATATGGATATGGATATGGATATGGATATGGATATGGATATGGATATGGATATGGATATGGATATGGATATGGATATGGATATGGATATGGATATGGATATGGATATGGATATGGATATGGATATGGATATGGATATGGATATGGATATGGATATGGATATGGATATGGATATGGATATGGATATGGATATGGATATGGATATGGATATGGATATGGATATGGATATGGATATGGATATGGATATGGATATGGATATGGATATGGATATGGATATGGATATGGATATGGATATGGATATGGATATGGATATGGATATGGATATGGATATGGATATGGATATGGATATGGATATGGATATGGATATGGATATGGATATGGATATGGATATGGATATGGATATGGATATGGATATGGATATGGATATGGATATGGATATGGATATGGATATGGATATGGATATGGATATGGATATGGATATGGATATGGATATGGATATGGATATGGATATGGATATGGATATGGATATGGATATGGATATGGATATGGATATGGATATGGATATGGATATGGATATGGATATGGATATGGATATGGATATGGATATAGATATAGATATAGATATAGATATAGATATAGATATGGATATGGATATGGATATGGATATGGATATGGATATGGATATGGATATGGATATGGATATGGATATGGATATGGATATGGATATGGATATGGATATGGATATGGATATGGATATGGATATGGATATGGATATGGATATGGATATGGATATGGATATGGATATGGATATGGATATGGATATGGATATGGATATGGATATGGATATGGATATGGATATGGATATGGATATGGATATGGATATGGATATGGATATGGATATGGATATGGATATGGATATGGATATGGATATGGATATGGATATGGATATGGATATGGATATGGATATGGATATGGATATGGATATGGATATGGATATGGATATGGATATGGATATGGATATGGATCTGGATATGGATATGGATATGGATATGGATATGGATATGGATAAGGATATGGATATGGATATGGATATGGATATGGATATGGATATGGATATGGATATGGATATGGATATGGATATGGATATGGATATGGATATGGATATGGATATGGATATGGATATGGATATGGATATGGATATGGATATGGATATGGATATGGATATGGATATGGATATGGATATGGATATAGATATAGATATAGATATGGATATGGATATGGATATGGATATGGATATGAATATGGATATGGATATGGATATGGATATGGATATGGATATGAATATGGATATGGATATGGATATGGATATGGATATGGATATGGATATGAATATGGATATGGATATGGATATGGATATGGATATGGATATGGATATGGATATGAATATGGATATGGATATGGGTATGGATATGGATATGGATATGGATATGGATATGGATATGGATATGGATATGGATATGGATATGGATATGGATATGGATATGGATATGGATATGGATATGGATATGGATATGGATATGGATATAGATATAGATATAGATATAGATATGGATATGGGTATGGGTATGGGTATGGGTATGGGTATGGGTATGGGTATGGGTATGGGTATGGGTATGGGTATGGATATGGATATGGATATGGATATGGATATGGATATGGATATGGATATGGATATGGATATGGATATGGATATGGATATGGATATGGATATGGATATGGATATGGATATGGATATGGATATGGATATGGATATGGATATGGATATGGATATGGATATGTATATGGATATGGGTATATATATGGATATGGATATGGATATGGATATGGATATGGATATGGATATGGATATGGATATGGATATGGATATGGATATGGGTATGGATATGGACATGAATATGGATATGGATATGGATATGGATATGGATATGAATATGGATATGTATATGTATGTATATACATATATATATATATATATATATATATATATATATATATATATATTATACATATATATATATATATTTACAAATACTGTATATATATATATGAATATATATATAAAAAAAATATATACATATATATATATATGTATATATATATATATATATACATATATACACATACTTGATATATCTAATATACATATAGAGACGGGCACAGAGACAAACAGGAAGCCAGCCAGACATACCAGACAGGAAAAAAAAAAAAAAAAAAAAAAAACGTAATATTAACAAAACGCCTTCTGTTCACACTTTTTGCCCCTGCCGTCAGTTCTCGTCCTTTCCCTCCAAGCCCCTTTCAATTCCACGACCTTTATCTTGTCAAATGGTCGCTGCCTTCCACTTCGCAAACTCTATTGCTATGAGAAAGGATTTTCCTCCAGTGATAAAGTGAATGGCGGAGATGCAAGAAGAGAAGAGGCTTTTCGTTGCTCTCTCCTTTTTTTTTTTTTTTTTTTTTTTTTTGGGGGGGGGGGGGGCTGTTGCTTCTGGTTACTAATTGAGATAGTTGTGATATTACTTTTGATTATTGGTGTTGTAGTTGGTATTTTTATGTATATTATTGTTGTTATTTTTGTCATATTATCATTATTTTTTCAATCTATTAGGATTCTTTTTGTGTTATATTTTTTTTATTGTTGTTATTGTCATTTTGTTAATATCATTATCATGATCATTATCATTATCATCGTCATTATTGCTATAATGAATATTATCATCATTACTCCTATCATTATTATCATCATTATCATAGTAACTATTATCATCCGTATGATTACAGTCATCATGATTATCATTAG
>NW_028234422.1:9705297-9707797 GCF_977035675.1 Penaeus japonicus
ACTTTTTTTTCTTCTTTTTTTATCTCTCTTTCTTTTCTTCTTCTTCTTCTTCTTCTTCTTCTTCTTCTTCTTCTTCTTCTTCTTCTTCTTCTTCTTCTTCTTCTTCTTCTTCTTCTTCTTCTTCTCCTTCTCCTTCTCCTTCTCCTTCGCCTTCGCCTTCGCCTTCGCCTTCGCCTTCGCCTTCGCCTTCGCCTTCGCCTTCGCCTTCGCCTTCTCCTTCTCCTTCTCTCTCTCTCACTCTCTCTCGACCCAACAGCCTCCAACTGTGCTGATCCATCCATGCATCCAGCCATCAGTCCCCCGCTCCTAAAGACACGTCTAAGCACCCGCCGCCTCGCCGGCACCAACGTTCTACACATGCAACACTTAAACGAAGCTTTAAGAGAAAACAAAATGATATGAAAAACGTGCAACACGAAGCCAACCGCCACTGGGAGAACACAGCTCAGCAGTAGGTGCAATATTTTATCAACAGATGATGTATACAAACAGTTAATTATTATGGAAGTGATAAAAAGCAGCATTGATGCCTCTGCTCCCCATGTGACACGAACCATCAGACGCCATTAAGAGAGCCATTAGCGATAGAAATAATACCCCTCAAGCTCTTAAAAGTAAGAGTTTAGGCCCTTTTCACGTAGATTATAAAGTAAAAAATAAAAAAAGAAGAAAGTGCTATATCGCTCATTCGATCTTCAAAAAGTAATTAATTCACTGAATATAAAAACAACTCTGGTAAAAGATGGAAATAGATATAAGACATAACTTCAGGTGTATGAGTTTATAATGTTTCACAAAAAAAAGGAAAAAAGAAAAAAAATCGATATTTTGTACGGAATAGATTTTCATATTATTTATAGGCCAATGACATGATTTTTTCTATTATGCAAGAGGAACAAAACTTAATACTATACTTAAGTTGTGCTTTTCCTAAGATTATTAAGCTCCATTGTAGACATCATTTGTTGTGTACTCTCATATACATCCATACTGAGCATTCTTTTCCTGGTTTTACAATTTCATGACTCATATCCCAAATATCCCAAAGGAGCTAATCAGTCATGTATTTTGTGCTGGCTCCCTTTGGTTTAAACCTTAAAAACATTATATGGTTTGTGTTGAAATATGAATTTATTGTTTTTTTCATATTTGTTTAAGAATTTGACTTATTAGGGATCCGTGAAAAACCTTTGCCCTGCTCAGGGGTTCCAAGGTTGCTCAGAAGTTTCAGAAACCCTGTTCTGCATTACAACTAAGCACGATCGAGCAAGGCTTAAAACTAATATTTTTTTAGATCACAGCTAGTGGGCGTAGAAGCTATCATCCTAACGATAAAACAACTGTGCTTGCAGACTGTATTATTTTGCGTTATTTATTAAGGAGAGTCTACCCGCAAGTGCATGTTATGTAACGATCATTATTAACACCTCTCAGGTTATTAGTGTCCGTCGCTTAGGGAACGTGGCACTGTAATACCAATTTTCAAGTCTGGGGATATAGATGACGTGAATAATTACCGCCCCATTACTGAACTTCCTGTACTATCTAAAGTTTTTGAAAAGAATAGCAGTAAATCAATCAACTGAGAAGTTCCTTAGAAGTCAATAACCTATTATCTAGAACACATGACTTTAGAAATAGGTTATCCACTGAAACAGTATTACTACAAGTTACTGATAAATTTTATAATATCATAGACAACAATTAGGCAAACTTGCTCAGATAGTGCGATCTTTCCAAAGCTTTTGATATGGTCACCCATTTTTTTTTTTTTCTGAACAAACTAAGTTATTATAGAATTTATTCCTAATGGTTTAGCAGTTATTTCATCTTTTGGTGCTCCACAGCGATCTTTATTATCCCTTTTTACAATTCTTCTGAATGATTTATCAACTTTAACCCGTAACTACCTTTTAGTGCAATACGCCGATTATTTTTTTTCATAGTAAGACATTAGGCAATTTAAATGTATTAATAAAAAAAACTCTGCATACTCTTACACGAGCAAAGAGATGGTTGAGCATCATTGACCTTAAAATAAACCCACAGAAAACACAATGTATCTTCATATATAAAATGCACCCAGACACAACCAGAGAATTTGAAGGTCCTTTATTAAACCAAGCACTTCAGTAAAAAAAAAAAAAAAAAAAAAAAAAAATCTTAAAACCAGGCTGGTAACTTAAAAAAAGGCACGCTAATATGTCCTAATCACATAGAAAGAAATTAAATCACTATTGAAGCCAGAATCACAGCCGTGCTAGCTTTAATTAAGCATCATTAGCTAGTGCTCAAATATTTAGGGCTCAACTAACAATACCCAGTTACAGAAAGCAAACATATTACAAAACTTTGCTGCTACAGTTGCATTGGGTAATGCTAGTAAGTTCGACCACATCTCCCTACATATTCAAAAAAATAAAATGGTTGAAAGTCTAATTCAAATGCAGTTATGATACATGTGTTTTCATTCATAAAATTATTCATGGAAATTATTCAC
>NW_028234422.1:9712797-9717797 GCF_977035675.1 Penaeus japonicus
GACCAATGAAAATACACTTCCTCTCTATCGACCAATGAAAATACACTTCCTCTCTATCGACCAATGAAAATACACTTCCTCTCACTCGACCAATGAAAATACACTTCTCTCTATCGACCAATGAAAATACACTTCCTCTCACTCGACCAATGAAAATACACTTCCTCTCTTTCGACCAATGAAAATACACTTCTCTCTATCGACCAATGAAAATACACTTCCTCTCGATCGACCAATGAAAATACACTTCCTCTCTATCGACCAATGAAAATACACTTCCTCTCTTTCGACCAATGAAAATACACGACCAATGAAAATACACTTCCTCTCTATCGACCAATGAAAATACACTTCCTATCTATCGACCAATGAAAATACACTTCTCTCTATCGACCAATGAAAATACACTTCTCTCTATCGACCAATGAAAATACACTTCTCTCTATCGACCAATGAAAATACACTTCCTTTCTATCGACCGATGAAAATACACTTCCTCTCTTTCGACCAATGAAAATACACTTCTCTCTATCGACCAATGAAAATACACTTCCTCTCTTTCGACCAATGAAAATACACTTCCTCTCTTTCGACCAATGAAAATACACTTCCTCTCTATCGACCAATGAAAATACACTTCCTCTCTATCGACCAATGAAAATACACTTCCTCTCTTTCGACCAATGAAAATACACTTCCTCTCTATCGACCAATGAAAATACACTTCCTCTCTATCGACCAATGAAAATACACTTCCTCTCTATCGACCAATGAAAATACACTTCCTCTCTATCGACCAATGAAAATACACTTCTCTCTTTCGACCAATGAAAATACACTTCCTCTCTATCGACCAATGAAAATACACTTCCTCTCACTCGACCAATGAAAATACACTTCCTCTCTTTCGACCAATGAAAACACGGCCTCTCTATCGATCCATGAAAATACACTTCCTCTCTTTCGACCAATGAAAATACACTTCCTCTCTATCGACCAATGAAAATACACTTCCTCTCTTTCGACCAATGAAAATACACTTCCTCTCCATCGACCAATGAAAATACACTTCCTCTCTATCGACCAATGAAAATACACTTCTCTCTATCGACCAATGAAAATACAATGAAAATACACTTCCTCTCTATCGATCAATGAAAATACACTTCCTCTCACTCGACCAATGAAAATACACTTCCTCTCTATCGACCAATGAAAATACACTTCCTCTCTATCGACCAATGAAAATACACTTCCTCTCTATCGACCAATGAAAATACACTTCCTCTCTTTCGACCAATGAAAATACATTTCCTCTCTATCGACCAATGAAAATACACTTCCTCTCTATCGACCAATGAAAATACACTTCCTCTCTTTCGACCAATGGAAATACACTTCCTCTCTATCGACCAATGAAAATACACTTCCTCTCTATCGACCAATGGAAATACACTTCCTCTCTTTCGACCAATGAAAATACACTTCCTCTCCATCGACCAATGAAAATACACTTCTCTCTATCGACCAATGAAAATACACTTCCTCTCTATCGACCAATGAAAATACACTTCATTCTTTCGATCAATGAAAATACACTTCCTCTCCATCGACCAATGAAAATACACTTCCTCTCTATCGACCAATGAAAATACACTTCTCTCTTTCGACCAATGAAAATACACTTCCTCTCTATCGACCAATGAAAATACACTTCCTCTCACTCGACCAATGAAAATACACTTCCTCTCTATCGACCAATGAAAATACACTTCTCTCTTTCGACCAATGAAAATACACTTCTCTCTTTCGACCAATGAAAATACACTTCTCTCTTTCGACCAATGAAAATACACTTCCTCTCTATCGACCAATGAAAATACACTTTCTCTCTTTCGACCAATGAAAATACACTTCCTCTCAATCGACCAATGAAAATACACTTCTCTCTTTCGACCAATGAAAATACACTTCTCTCTATCGACCAATGAAAATGCACTTCTCTCTTTCGACCAATGAAAATAAACTTCCTCTCTATCGACCAATGAAAATGCACTTCTCTCTTTCGACCAATGAAAATACACTTCCTCTCTCTCAACCAATGAAAATACACTTCCTATCTATCGACCAATGAAAATACACTTCCTCACTTACGACCAATGAAAATACACTTCTCTCTATCGGCCAATGAAAATACACTTCCTCTCTTTCGACCAATGAAAATACATTTCTCTCTTTCGACCAATGGAAATACACTTCTCTCTATCGACCAATGAAAATACACTTCTCTCTATCGACCAATGAAAATACACTTCCTCTCTTTCGACCAATGAAAATACACCTCTCTATCGACCAATGAAAATACACTTCTCTCTATCGACCAATGAAAATACACTTCCTCTCTATCGACCAATGAAAATACACTTCCTCTCTTTCGACCAATGAAAATACACTTCCTCTCTATCGACCAATGAAAATACACTTCCTCTATATCGATTAATGAAAATACACTTCCTCTCTTTCGACCAATGAAAATACCCTTCCTCTCTCTCGACCAATGGAAATACACTTCCTCTCTATCGACCAATGAAAATACACTTCCTCTCTATCGACCAATGAAAATACACTTCCTCTCTATCGACCAATGAAAATACACTTCCTCTCTTTCGACCAATGAAAATACACTTCCTCTCAATCGACCAATGAAAATACACTTCCTCTCTATCGACCAATGAAAATACACTTCCTCTCCATCGACCAATGAAAATACACTTCCTCTCTATCGACCAATGAAAATACACTTCCTCTCACTCGACCAATGAAAATACACTTCCTCTCTTTCGACCAATGAAAATACACTTCTCTCTTTCGACCAATGAAAATACACTTCCTCTCTATCGATCAATGAAAATACACTTCCTCTCACTCGACTAATGAAAATACTCTTCCTCTCACTCGACCAATGAAAATACACTTCCTCTCTTTCGACCAATGAAAATACACTTCTCTCTTTCGACCAATGAAAATACACTTCCTCTCCATCGACCAATGAAAATACACTTCTCTCTATCGACCAATGAAAACACACTTCTCTCTATCGACCAATGAAAATACACTTCCTCTCCATCGACCAATGAAAATACACTTCCTCTCTATCGACCAATGAAAATACACTTCCTCTCCATCGACCAATGAAAATACACTTCCTCTCTTTCGACCAATGAAAATACACTTCCTCTCTTTCGACCAATGAAAATACACTTCCTCTCCATCGACCAATGAAAATACACTTCCTCTCTATCGACCAATGAAAATACACTTCCTCTCTTTCGACCAATGAAAATACACTTCCTCTCTATCGACCAATGAAAATACACTTCCTCTCACTCGACCAATGAAAATACACTTCCTCCACCTCCGAGAAGAGACTGAATCAGGGAGAGAGGGGGTGCAGAGGAGAAGGAAGAAAGAAAAACGGAGAAGGGGAGAACAAGAGAGCAAGGGCGGTGTGGAAAAAGAGTAATTGAGAGAGAAGGGAAGAGATCAAGAATGAGAAGAAAAAAAAAAGGGCGGAGAAGGGGAGAGTTATGTGTGTATGTGTGTGTACGTATGTACGCACACACACAAACACATACACAGCCACACGCTAACACACACACACACACACACTCTATCGACCAATGAAAATACACTTCCTCTCTATCGACCAATGAAAATACACTTCTCTCTATCGACCAATGGAAATACACTTCTCTCTATCGACCAATGAAAATACACTTCCTCTCTTTCGACCAATGAAAATACACTTCCTCTCTTTCGACCAATGGAAATACACTTCCTCTCAATCGACCAATGAAAATACACTTCCTCTCTATCGACCAATGAAAATACATTTCTCTCTATCGACCAATGAAAATACACTTCCTCTCTATCGACCAATGAAAATACACTTCTCTCTTTCGACCAATGAAAATACACTTCCTCTCTATCGACCAATTAAAATACACTTCCTCTCTTTCGACCAATGAAAATACACTTCCTCTCTCTCGACCAATGAAAATACACTTCCTCTCTATCGACCAATGAAAATACATTTCTCTCTATCGACCAATGAAAATACACTTCCTCTCTATCGACCAATGAAAATACACTTCCTCTGTATCGACCAATGAAAATACACTTCCTCTCTATCGACCAATGAAAATACACTTCCTCTCTCTCGACCAATGAAAATACACTTCCTCTCTATCGACCAATGAAAATACACTTCCTCTCTCTCGACCAATGAAAATACACTTCCTCTCTATCGACCAATGAAAATACACTTCCTCTCTATCGACCAATGAAAATAAACTTCCTCTCTATCGACCAATGAAAATACACTTCCTCTCTATCAACCAATGGAAATACACTTCCTCTCTTTCGACCAATGAAAATACACTTCTCTCTATCGACCAATAAAAATACACTTCCTCTCACTCGACCAATGAAAATACACTTCCTCTCTTTTGACCAATGAAAATACACTTCCTCTCTATCGACCAATGAAAATACACTTCCTCTCACTCGACCAATGAAAATACACTTCCTCTCTATCGACCAATGAAAATACACTTCCTCTCTATCGACCAATGAAAATACACTTCCTCTCACTCGACCAATGAAAATACACTTCCTCTCTCTCGACCAATGAAAATACACTTCCTCTCTATCGACCAATGAAAATACACTTCCTCTCTTTCGACCAATGAAAATACACTTCCTCTCTATCGACCAATGAAAATACACTTCCTCTCACTCGACCAATGAAAATACACTTCCTCCACCTCCGAGAAGAGACTGAATCAGGGAGAGAGGGGGTGCAGAGGAGAAGGAAGAAAGAAAAACGGAGAAGGGGAGAACAAGAGAGCAAGGGTGGTGCGGAAAAAGAGTAATTGAGAGAGAAGGGAAGAGATCAAGAATGAGAATAAAAAAAAGGGCGGAGAAGGGGAGAGTTATGT
>NW_028234422.1:9780297-9782797 GCF_977035675.1 Penaeus japonicus
CAAGGGTTGAGAACCTATCTTTTTTTAAAACTTTCGTTGAATAATCATTGCAATTAGACCAAAAGAATGACAAATCAGACAAATCTTATGGATTACTACTTCTTTGCAAACAAAAACATACTAATAGTTAGTCTTTTAATAAAAACTATATAAGAATATTAGAGACAATTTATGTAAACTAATGTTGAGCAATTCTAATATATCTTAATACACACCGAGGAGGTTATATATGATCGCCCTGTGTAATAATAATTACTATACATAATACCCCCCAAAAAAAACTTCCATAAAGATACTAAGAATTCATTAAACCTTGAAATAAATCACCTACAAAAAGTAATAACAATAAAAAAAACATTAGTGTTATGAGCAATTAAACCCTTTTCCCAATGTATGTGCATGATATTGTCAGGGAAAATTAACAGCATTTACAATCAACTGTTAACCGGCCTCGCATCTCCCTCGATTACTGCTTCATTTATAAGTATCAGACGGGAATGCGATACGCTAATAAATCAAATAGTAGAACTAAATACACTTATCTGTCAGAAATTCGAAAATACGAATATTTACTGGAGAGCCATGAATCATGAACAGACCTGCAGGAAACATCAAAGAGGAATGACACTCCCGAACCAAACCTACTGATTCTCAACAAAGATCCAAGCAGATGCTGTAGAAAGAATCAGCCTTGGCCCTAATTTCCCAATTAACCCTCATTTTCAAAGCACGGACGTACTCATTTTACAAAGAAGATATGATGATATAATCTGAGGCAGCAATCGGGTGCGAAGGGAAATTTTTAATGGATCACGCGGTAGCAGCGTCTTTTCTCTCATACTCCCAATGCAGGTGTTGTTGTAGCCTCGTGGTATTTCAACCACTACGTTACCCCGGTATAAATACACGCTATGTATATTTATATATATGTGTGTATGTATTCACACACACACACACACACATATATGTATATGTATATATATATATATATATATATATATATATATATATATATATATATATATATATATATATATATATATATATATATATATATATATATATATATATATATGTGTGTGTGTGTGTGTGTGTCACATACACACACACACACACACACAAAACCCCCACCACACACACACAAATAATAATTTATATATATATATATATATATATTATATATATATATATATATATACATACATACCATATACATATATATATAATATATATATATATATTATGTATATATATATATATATGTGTGTGTGTGTGTGTGTGTGTGTGTGTGTGTGAGTGAGTGAGTGTGTATGTGTGTGTTAATGTACATACACACACACACACACACACACACACACACACACACACACACACACATTTATATATATATATATATATATATATATATATATATATATAAATATAAATATATATTATATTGTGTGTGTGTGTGTGTGGTGTGGGTGTGTGTGGATGTGTGGTACATCACACACACACACACACACACACACACACACACACACACACACACACACACATTTATATATATATATATATATATATATATATATATATATATATCTTTTTTCCGAGTGTGTATAACATCTAGCTTCCATTTGTATATTCAGACAGAAAATTCATCCAGAATTTTTATACTTGGTCAACTCATATTTACATGTGAAATTCAATTTTCTCACACAACTTTTTGAATGGAATACACTGATGACTTTTTAGATATTCTTATACTTACGATTGTTATGGATAGATAGTTTACTTACAGATAGACATTGTTTTATCCATGCGTCTATCCTATTACACAGGTTTTTTTTCCAGATTTTCCAAATTGTTTGTCAATATCATCATTATTATCATTATCACTATTTTGTTTGTGTGTGGATGTACAGGTGAACATGAATGCCTATGATGTGTGTGTGTGTGTGTGTGCTTGCGTGCACGTGCTTATGTACCTGGGGATTGAAAAATGTACACGAAATGGGCGTGAACTACTAATGTACATTTTTTAGAACTAAGTGGGGTAGGTAGGGACTAACCCCCTCCCATCCCCACCCCTCTCTGTGTGACTCACGATCGTAACACACAATAACGTGATAATGCATGAAGACGTATTACAAGTTTTGCTCTGGCAAGCACTGTGTCTCGCCACTGTTGACTTCCCATCGAATAACTCAAGTAAACACATTCCGGGGTCGAAGCAAGCGGTTTAGTCGAGGATAACTGTTTGCCATCTTGGTATTGTTGATGTATATGTGAATGGAAGTGTATAAGGGGTTTTCGATGTGACCAGGTTGCCATAACAACATGAGTTGTTATGGTAAGTATCACATGATATGTAGGTAATATCTGAAACTGGATCTAACTAAAGATTAAGATTTTAGATTTAGTTCAACGACGAAAACCGCACAGCAATTCAACCATAGGTAGGCCTATCAAACCGCCATACCTTTTAGGAAATAGGTACTAACAAAGATTAGGTTTATTC
>NW_028234422.1:9800297-9802797 GCF_977035675.1 Penaeus japonicus
GAGGAGGAGTGGGAGGAGGAGGGATGAGACGGAGGGGAGGAGGAGGAGGAGGAGGAGGAGGAGGAGGAGGAGGCGAGACAGAGAGGAGAAGTGGGAAGAGGAAGGAGTAAGACAAAGGGGAAGAGAAGGAGGAGTAAGCGAAGAGAAAAAATATAATAAAGGAAAAGATCTTCCCCTTGAGAAATAAGCAGAAGCTAACATGACGGATGCTACTCAACGCCCGTCAGACAACACACAAAGCAGTTTCTTGGCAGGTTTTGCGTCTTTAATCAATTGTCTTTTTACTTATGTATCTCTAATATACATATATTCATACACACATATACACCCGCACACGGCACACCCACATATGTACATATATAGAAATAAATGTGTGTGTGTAGGTGTGTGTGTGTGTGTGTGTGTGTGTGTGTGTGTGTGTTTACATATATATATGTGTGTGTGTGTGTGTGTGTGTGTGTGTGTGTGTGTGTGTGTGTGTGTGTGTGTGTGTGTGCGTGTGTGTGTGTGTGTCTTTTCTGTGTACGCATACGTGTGCGCCCAATATAGGATATTTATAGGTTAGCCAACGCACCATAATTTCTCAAACGTCAAAATAAAAATCCCTCATGCATGCCGCGCTTCCATTTCGCCTTCGGAGTTCCCGGCAGCTGGTGCATGACAAGCAACTCGCATATGCAGAAGGCCTTGCTTGACCTCTGAGCGCCAACAACGATTACCTACGAGCACAGTGATCGACTTCCTCCTGCAACAGAGCCCTCCCGCCTTGTTGACTCGCGAAATAGGAAAGGAACACGGGTCCCTAGTGGGTTTCCTTAACCATGCACTGGCGACAAGACAGAACATGCATGGAGGGAAAACCTGTCATGATATTAATGCCTAAATTTTGAGAGAATTGATTAGTTATGAAGTGATGACTCTTCTGAATTCTCTCTTTGATGCTTGATATATCATAATCCCCGTTTTTATTACCTGTTGGTAATGACTAATGGTAATGGTATTGTCAAGTAAAAGGACGAGCTGAGACATTTTCAATTAGAAACATGTTGCAGATTTTTATTATTATTTCATTTTATTTTATTTTATTTTTAGCTCATTTGAATATGTAGCAGGCATATATTTCCTCTTTGCATTTTATACGAACCAATCAGCTGTTTTTTTTATGCTCTCTGACGAGTGACACGAAATAAATAGATGAATAAATGAATAAATAAATCCTAAAATGAAATCATATTCACACAGTCTAGGACTAAAAAAAAGTCAAATGATTTTTTAAAATGATAAACACATAAATAATGCAGAGAGAAAAATGATATATGAAAACGACTAAACTTTAGACCAAATAATAATGAGGACTCTCATAAAGATTAATGTTCCATATTATATATAAACATATTTAACCAACAATATAACCACGATAACCCCACTTACCGCCAAGGATTTTATTTTATTTTTTTAAGAGTCATCATGTTATCACATATCTTACCACTTCTGAAAGAAAACTATTTCGTCATGATAATCCTCTCCCATTCGTCCAAGGAAAGAAAGATATTAGAGAAAAGAATAACTGAAAAGCTAATATCTAATCCTTCTAAGCTGAACAGTTATGAAGATTGTGTTAATATGAACACCTGTTGCCATATGATAGCAAATAAACAGTGAAACAAAACTAGTAACTTACGTAGATCGAATGGGATTTTACCAATAAATCGTAACATTTCGAGTCAGAATGAAAAATTAAAACATTCGAACCACAGAGGTTATAATTGTTTCTTAAAGAGTATAGTTTCACTTGAAACGTCAAATATTTCTGTCTCCCTTCGGTCATTTCATCCCATGACGATACCTGTTGATATTACTATTGCTTCTATCAGTTGTCATTATTTTCTTAGCGTCATTATAGTCATGACCATCAATCATTGCATTATAGTCCACTTGGGACATGCAATATTTACAGTTCGATTATTTGAGTTGCCACTTATCTATTTAACATACATTTTATAAACCATGTTCCACTCTTCCATTATTATTCAATCTACGAATATTATGATTTATATTTGTTCTTTACATCCCTTTAAATCTACAACTATAATTAAAGTGGTTTGTATTCGTACAAACTACTTGCAATACAATAGGAAGCAAAGTGTTATTGTATTTCTGCATCGAAAAACCTGGTAAGGTCATGATTTAAGTTTTTATTCCTAATACCTCGCCAAATGTACTAGAAACCTTAAGTTGATGTGCAGATTTCTTACCATAATATATATATATATATATACATACATATATATACTATATATATATATATATATATATACATACATACATATATATATATATATATATATATATACATACATATATATACTATATATATATATATATATTGTAAGATATGCCAAAGTCCAACTTGCCTCTTAGATTGCTTTTATGTTTCCATTAAAGTTTAAAGCTTAAAATACACCATTTCAATTTTCTCGGAACACGTGTATAACACAGC
>NW_028234422.1:9820297-9822797 GCF_977035675.1 Penaeus japonicus
TAAATCTCGATGTAGGAACGGGAGTGAAGGCCGCCCCGCCACCCGTCAGCGGCCTCGCGTAGGAGGCGTCCATACTGACAGCAAGCTGGCGCAGGATGGCGGGACCTTTGTGTTTCTGTGTCCTCACTGCACAAACTTTATTCTTCTCTATTAATTGGTTTATGTGTCGTCAATGAACAATGACGATCAAGTGAGGAAACTTACGAGCTACCTTTTCCCGTGGTGGCCCTCCCTCGCACGCCCTCACAGGCGTTGCAAACATTCACTTCTGCCCACTCGCGTAGATTGCAACGCTGCTCTTGGCCTCACCCTCCGTACCACAGAGACATCCCCGTTCCACCCTCAAGCAGCGTGCAGGCGTGCAAACCTGCTCCCCGACAGTCAACTGCTCCAGCCCGACGTAGGAGCTCGTCACGTTGTCGCGCCGACTCCCAGAATCGCGGGCGGTGGGCGTATAGCTGTCACCGGAGGAAGGACTGTCGCCACTCTCGTCAACGTCGCATCACGGGAAGCAATTACGAGACGCCAGGGAGGAAGGTCCTAAATAAACAAGCAAATCAGATCTTAGCCTAGTCTTCTGAACTGTTCGTGAGGAGGACGTGGAAAAGAGGTCATCAACGCTCTCGGCGCCGTTTGGCCGCGTCCGCAATTAGTCAGATTATTTTGCCTCGGGATCAATCAGGAAAGACCCCGGTACCTGTCCCGCAGCAGCTGCAGTTCCTCCGGATGCAGCCTGAGCAGGAAACGGAGATATAACACTGTAGTGATCACAGCAGCTGGTCAACACAGCGTCGGTCCCATCGCCATGCACAAAGCCTGTTGGAGGCGCCGTCACGACCGCGATGATGTTGATGGTGGTGATGATGATGATGATGATGATGATCATCATCATCATCATCATCATCATTATTATTATTATTATCTTCTTCATCATCGTCGTCATCATCATCATCACCATCATCATCATCATCACCACCACAACCATCATCATCACTATCCCCACCACCATCATCATTTTTACTATCATTATTACTACAACTATTGCTATTATTGTTGTTATTATTGCCATTACATTAGCAACGACATGACCATTTGGTGAGAGTAGTTGCAACAATTTCAAGAACATGAACAATTCCGCCTCATCACTAGTCATATTACTGTTGTTGTTGTTTTTGTTACTGATGTCTTATCTTTCCTCGAAATACATTTTCTTCTTTATCTCTGGTTTTGAATTTTACTCTTTTTTTTCTAGATGATTTAGACTATTCCCTCTTCTTGTTTCTTCTTTTTCTTTTATAATGTTTTTCTTTTTCCTTTTTTTCTTGTTCCTATTTTTCCTCTTCTGTTCTTTTTCTTTTCTTTTCTTCTGTTTTTTTTTCTTTCTTTCTTTCTTTTTCTTCTTTTTTCTTCTTCTCTCTCTCTTTTTATTTATCTTTATTTTTTTTCTTGCCTCTTATTATTCTATTTCTACTTCTTTTCCCTTCTCTTCCTTTTTATTCCCCTTTTTCTTCTTCTTCTCCATCATACCCTTCTCCTTCTTTCCCTTCCTCTTCATCTTCATCTCCTTCTTCCTCTATTACATCTTCATTCCTTCGACTTCCGTTCCCTCATTTTTCACTTTTTTTTTTTTTTTATAACCATTATTCTGCCATGACGTCAAAGGTGCTCTATTCCTGTCTATAATAGTATTGGCGTGAGATTTGACTGAAGTCGATACTAAATTATTGCTGTTTTTCTTCTCTTTTACTGTTGAAGCTTCGATATATTGGTGTCTCGTAATTGAACTTCGAGTATTACCCGCCATTTTATGAAAATTGTCTATTCATGAAACGATAGTTGAAGAGTATTTGTTTAGAATCTTTTTCGAGCATTAGTAAACAGCTGTATCTCGTTATTGGAACTAACACCTGGTGTGTCTTAATAATCTTGCAATATTTATATATTTTACACAAACACACAGATACACACAGATACACACACACACACACATACACACACACACACACATACACACACACACACATACACACATATACATATATATATATATATATATTATATATAATATATATATATATATATATATATATATATATTATATATATATATATATATATAATATATATATATATTATATATATATATATTAATATATATATATATATATGTATGTATATGTATACATATATATATATATATATATATATATATATATATATATGCATTTATATATATATAATATAAATATATATATATATTAATATATGTATGTATGTATATGTATGTGTGTGTGTGTGTTTGTGTAATATATATATATACATAATATATATATATATATATATATATATATATATATATATATATATATATATATATATATATACGTACATACACACACATATTTATACACATATGTATACATACATATATATATATATATATATATATATATATATATATATATATACATACATACATATACATAATCTGTATACACACA
>NW_028234422.1:9832797-9835297 GCF_977035675.1 Penaeus japonicus
TATATATATATGTATATATGTATATATGCATATATGTATATATGTATATATATACTGTATATTTATATATATATATATATATATATATATATATATATATACATATATATATATATGTATATATATATGCATATATGTATATATATATAATTATATATATATTTACACACACACACACACACAAACACACACACACACACACACACACACACACACACACACAACACATATATATATATATATATATATATATATATATATATATATATATATATATATATATACATACATAATATATATATATATGTATATATATATATATATATATATATATATATATATATATATATATATATATATATTACATACATATATATATATATATATATATATATATATATATATATATATATATATATTATATATTATATATATATATATATATATATTATATATATATATATATACGTGTGTGTGTAGGGATTCAGTCTTACCGAATGCGACCGTGGCTCTGCGTTTCCACAGACGAAAGGGATTATTTTACTCATCTCTCTTCTGTGGTCTGTGCAAGAGGTGAAGTTCCTGGGTCTACTATTTGAGACAACACTTGCATGGGTGTCACATATAACAGGGGAAGATGAAGGCTGTGACGGTACCCGGTATTTTTCGGGCTCTTCGCCTGCCATGAGGAGCAGACTGCACAATACTTCTGCATGTTCTGTGAGGCTTATTCACATGTAGAACATGCAGTTCTCAAAATGTTGGACTCTTTTCATACTCAAGCCATCTAAATATGCACAGATGCATTTAGATCTTCACCAATTCAGTTAAATATATGCTTAGGGTGGAAATCCACCTCTCTCCACCATGGTTATATAAATCTGGATTATTACATGAGAGTACAAAGAATTCCACATATGGGGCGGTTTTCAGACCCCTTGTGGACAGCCAGTTCTACGGTAGAATCTACAAAGAATCGTGTGGAAGAAGCCAGTCCACGTTGGAATTGCAATGATCCCTCCCATAAACTAATCCAGATGGCCTGAATCAAGTCGGAATAAGAAAAAAGGGATGTCCGAAACAGAGGCAAAGGGAAATTTCAGCAACACATGTAACATGCATTGATGTTTCGAAATGGTGTGGGTTATGCAGCAGTGAGCAGAAGGAACTGCAGTCTTCCTTCTTCAGCCTCGATTCTTGTAATGCAGTGCAAGGCATCAACTGAAACTCATCACTCCCAGTGGTGAGGGAGGTTGAAGACTTGTCGCAGTGCTGTCAGAACATAAGAAGATAACTCTGTGTTGGGTGGCTGCGCATGTTGCTGTTTGAGGGAATGAACGAGCCGATCAGAAGGCCAAGGTAGTGCTGCTCAACACCGTGATGCTTATATCCCTCTCCCATACCCTCCCCTGAAGCTTAGCATCAGAATCTGTCTTCGTAATAAATGGAGGAAGCATTAGAGGCTTACGTCTGATAATAATCGTTTTGAGAAGACCTTGGCAATTGGGGAACCAGTGTCCACCCCAACTGGTAAGGCGGGAAGGCTGACTCATGGGTGGGATGCAGGAGCAATTGACAATCGCCCATATAGGGGAAAGGTGTGCAGAATTCCGAGAACAAATACACTGGAAAGTGTGTTAGGGGAATATTGTGTGTCAACCAGCATTGTGAGTTGTTTCAGGAAGAGTAATGTTTTAAACAAATGATGAATTGTATAATTCATATACTGAGTATTCTCCATGAAAAAACGCACTTCTTTTTAATGCACATAGACATAAACACAATTTTAACTATTTTTATAAAAGTTTGTATCTCAACAGGATCTTGCATTTTATATCTGAAATTATACAAATATATGATATATGGATCATACATCAATTCTAGTATAAGTAAGCACCTCTCGACCGGCCAGTGAGCAGACCTCGTATTCTCTGGAGCTTCGTGTCCCAAGGGCAATTCCGCACAAAGAGAAAGTTTACCTTCACCATTCCTTCAAAGACGTCACGAGACACCGAAGGAAGTGAAAGTTAGCCGGGTGAAAATACGTGACTTCTTGTGACCTTGATTTTGTGAATGAATTAAGATCCAACACTTGCAATACCGAGAGAGGCAACAGCCACTACTCAAGACCAGAATATCTAGCTTCTCCCTTGTGGACCTCCACTTAATAAATGTCCTCATTTTCGTATCATAAAGCGTGAATTTAGATTATACGACTTCGACTAGCAAGTGTCAAGGAATTTTGAGTTATTGAATTATGTGATTTTCATTTAGTCAACTGGTTTGTTGCCTGAGGTTAGTATATATTGGCCGATTATTCTCAGTGAGAGAGGGAGAAATATTATTCTTATCAAGAGACAGTGAAAGGGAGAGACTTACAATCAATGAGAGAGGGAGGTAGAGAAATATATGATTTTACCAAAGTATTTGAGAGGAAAGAGACGAGTACACTCAGGGAAAGAGAGAAAGAATATATGATTATAATGTGTGAGAGAAAGGA
>NW_028234422.1:9855297-9857797 GCF_977035675.1 Penaeus japonicus
GTTATATCACCAGCAATAGACAAGGACATTCAGTCCTGCGTAGCATACCTATTCGAACAAAGGCAGATGATGAAACGCCCACCACTACATCGGGGGAAGGTTCAGCTCCCCCAAAAGTAGGGGAAACGACATCAACTATGTAACAACAATAGGTAATGTAGACACGCAAATAAACAATCTATTTGAGACTCTCATATTGCTAAATATACAGGGATTATATCCAAAAAGTAACCAGATAAAACCAAAATATCTAGTGAACATTGCAAAAAGCAACAATCATTCATTGATAGCTCTTACATAAACTCATCTGAATGAAGACATAAAAGATGGAGATGTTAAAATTAATAACTATGAACTAATAAGGAAAGATAGAAATAAGAGAAGCAGAGGAGGAGTAGCTCTTTATATCAGGGAAGAATTAGAATAGATATTGTAATAGAATACTATAGTAATATATTATAATATAATAGAAATACTAGGGGTATTGACAAGAGGTACAAAAGAGCTATACATTATTTTATACAGACCTCCTGGAACAACAGAAACATCTTTCAATGAGTCATTAGGCATTATTAGTAATTACATTGTGAATACAAGGGAAATTGAAGCTATTATGATATTTGGCGATTTTAATTTCCCCTTTATCGACTGGGAAACAAAGAAAATAAAAGTAGGAGCAAATGCCACTAAAGATGAAAAACAACAAGCGAGAATGCTTTTAGATTTTGAAGAAAGATTTTACTTTAACCAAATCATCAAAATTCCAACAAGGGAGGAAAATATATTGGACCTTGTTTTTATTAGTATAGGGGAAGATGTACACAGCATATCATTAATCTATACACCTCAATCAGACCACAACATTATTGATATCACAATGAATAAGTTAAAAAAAATCAGAAAAATAGTAAAAAACAGAGCCGAAGCAAAAAAGTCTCAGATCTTTAAACTTTAGCCACAATCAATTAGATTGGAAAAAAATATAATAAATGCAACACCAGAAGAGTCGCTGAAAGATATTGGGGTCCTCTTAATATCAAATGATATACGAAAGAAGCTTTATAATGCAGGTAGGATGTTTGTAAAATGTATGTGCCCCAAAAAACAACAGAAACAAGAATAGCATGCCAAGAGATCGAAGGATCATTTAAGAAACAAGAAAAATATGGTTAACAAATTTGAAAAAAAAAGTATGTCTAGAGAGAAAGGATGATGAGGCTATTAGAAGGTAAATTAAAACTGTTTATAATTAACCAAAAGCAGCCGAAGAAAAAAGCTGAGGAAGCTATTAAACAGAATGCAAAATATTTTTTCTTCTACGCAAACAACTAGTTAAAGAGGAGAACAGAAATCGGGCCTCATGAGAATAATGGTGCATTGGTAACTGATTCAAAGGAAACGGCTGAATCACTCAAATTGCAATATGAAGTCTAAAGTGTCCCAAGAATAGAAAAAATTAATATCAGACTCACAACAACATTTTAGTATCATTAGTGACGAAGGTGAATGTCTCTGACTTTATATTCAATGAAAAAGATATTCTTGAAGCAGTAAGTGAAATCTCAACAAACTCAGCAGCTGGGCCAGATGAAATCCCTACGATTAAAGAAAAAATGAAAAGAAACCATAGCAAAGCCACTCGTAACCAGACATCTCATATAATAAAGGAAACAAGATAAACCCCGAGCAACATGGATTCAGAAATGGTAGATTGTTTATTTAGATCCTGACACACTTCGAACACACACTAAGGGACCAACTGAAAATAGAGAAGTTGATGTAATATACCTAGATTATGCAAAAGCTTTTGACAAAGTAGATCACGGTATTCTGCTACATAAGATTAAAGCCCTTGGAATCAGGGGAAAGTTGGAAGATGGATTTACAACTTCCTAATAAATCGTAAATAAAAAGTACAAATTAATGGGTTTTACTCGAAAGAAACAATTATTATGAGTGGGGTGCCACAAGGATCCGTTCTTGGACCTTTGTTACTCCTTGTTATGATTGTTGACATTGATGTTTGTGTGAAACACTCGAGAGTAATATCATTTACAGATGATATAAGAATAAGAACACCCCTAGATATGCTAGATAATGAAAACAAACTTAATTAGGATCTGTAAGTGGGCATATATAATAATATGAAATTCAATGCAGATACATATGAAATCATAAGATATAGTCCAACTGGAGGAACAAGATCATATTTTGTCGAAGGTGTGGAGATAGAGGGAAAATAATAGTAAAAGATCTAGGACTCTATATGAGTAATGACATGAGTTCCAGTCACCATATAGAGTAGCTTGTCAACAAAGGAAAAGTTATGACTGGATGGGTAACGAGGACTTTTAACACAAGAGACCCAGAACACCTTTTACCACTATGGAAAACATTATGACCCCAATGTTAGAATACCAGTGCCACGTATGGAGCGTAAATTTTACAAAAGTTATAATGTTAATAGAACAAGTCCAAAGAATCTTTACACGTAAGTTGA
>NW_028234422.1:9937797-9940297 GCF_977035675.1 Penaeus japonicus
GCCTGATAATGACATCAGTACCGACACCCCTACACTGATTATCATTAAAGGTTGCTCTGGTAACTTAATGCCATTTTTTTTTTATCTTTAGTCGCATTGACTACAGCCAAGTTTTTTTTTTTTTTTTCTTTTTGTACAGGCATGGACAACATAACATTTTTACATTATGATGGTAACATTATATGACGATATTGGATTACAGATATTGGATTACAGATGTCTCAAGCGTTTTATTTTATATTTCATTTATGAAAGGATCAGATTCTAAGTAAGTCAATTATGGTATTTCTTTCCTTTTGCTTTCTATCTCTTCTTTCGTTTTTCTTGTTGTTTTATTTTATGCCTACATTTTTTTTTTTTTTTTTTTTTTTATCAACTGAACCACAGCTGACCAATCGCATCAACTAAACTACAGTTGTCCTAAATTTGGCCTACTGAACTACAGCTGACAACTTTTGTTCATCAACTGATTGGGCCAGGTGTAGCGTTTAAGGAAACCTGCACTGGCATTCTAACTCCCGTGCCGCCCTTAGTTACGATATCACGCTACCTCCCTCTAGCACCCTCTTTTCCTTGGGCCTTAGCACCGCCCACTTTGCGGACCATTGGTATAAAACACAATTCTATCACTGACAGTGCCATCAAAAAATTCGCTACTACCGAAAAAATGTCAGTCCACACTGCCAAATATATTGTGATTTGTTTTATATCCTTACAGGCTGGATTTTTTTCTAAGAGTATATTGTACCCTTCCTTAATGAATAGTCAGTTTAAATTTTCATTTTGCTAACCTTTCATCGGTATGTTAGATGGATTCAATTATTTCGTTTCCATGGAATTAATTCGTCTAGCTGTAAAAGTGTGCTTTTTTTGTTTTTTTTTTGTTTTTTTATACAGGAATGTTATATATCATTACCCTGATCTAGATGGTACAGCCTACCCAGATTGTACAATATTCTGTAGAATATATCACACATTCCCCCTTTCGTAAAGGAATGGTATTACATTATATTATCTTAGGCTATCTCAGCAATTGTTTAATGCTAGATGTCGAAAAAAGTGTTTGAATTACTTAATTCATTTGAATAACTGCATATCATTTTCATATAGTGTTCTCCTCTCTTAATGAAGATCATACTTTAAATATCCACATTTATATCATCTTCTATCGAGTAATTGATTTATTATTACCTGATGATTGTAGCTTCGTGGAAAATCAGGTAATCATTTCCTTTTGAATTCAATATCACAATTACAAATTTAACTATTTATTATTTTCCTACCTTTTCTCAACCCATTTTCGACCGACTGAACTACAGTTGACCCAAAGTATCCTAAGTCAACTATAGTTAAAGGGATATTTGATATATATTTTAAAAGGGGGGGGCGAAGTCAAATTTGGAGTGTATCCATAAAGTTCTCTTAACATTGAACTCAGCCTTTATTTTTTCTTTTCATCTGCAATCAATTTTATGTTCTTATGTTTGTTTTATTATTTTAGCTTTATTTTGCTCTTTCTTTTGATTTCATACAATCTTTTTTCCATTCAATTTCTCAGCGCTAAATGATATTTCATCTGTAGGAGGATCAAATTCAAAGTAAGTCAAACGCGGCTGGATTTGTCCGTAGAGTGTTTCCATAGATGGCAGAAATCTGTTATCAATATTATTATCAACATTGTTATTAGTAGTATTATCAGTATTATCATAATCATTATCATAATTGCTACTAGTATAAATACTATTATCAATGTTAGCATCTGTATCATTATCATTATCATCATTGTCATCATTATTATTATAATATTATTGTTATTGTTACTATCATTAATATTATTACTATTATTGTAGTTTCAAATAATTCAAATGTATATCAATTGGCGTTTCATTAGTCTTTAAAGTTTATTCGACATTGAACGTATATCTATTTAAAGGTTATCAGGGTATCCATTCCAAAATAAGTCAAATGTGACGTGGTATGTCCCTAGAGTTCTTCTAATATGCGTACAGTCCATTCGACTTCAACAAAAAAATAATAATTTCAAACGTTTGATTGTATACATGTGTGTGGGTGGGTGTGCGTATGCGTGCGTGTGTGCGTGTGTTTGTGTGTGTGTGTTTATGTGTATGTGTTTGTATGTGTGTTTCTGTGTTTCTGGTTGTGTGTGAGGGTGTTTGTCTGTGTGTATTTTCTGTCCAAGGTATTAGAGAAACTATCATTATAATAAATAAATCACATTCATCGTAAAGTTCTGACTCTCGAAGGAAAATCATTAGCAGAGCTAGTTCGAGCTTGCCTTTTTCTACCTCCCCCCCCCCCACACACACACACACTTCCTCATCTCCCACTGTTTTGAGAACAGTTTACTCTTGCTTGTTGAATGGATCAGCCACTTCTCCTCCGCCAAAGCCCTGAACAGCTTATTCGAATATTGTTTCGTCTTTCTTTGTTAGGGATAGCGTGATACAATCATTAATTTGTGAAAGTATTTCGTAGGTAG
>NW_028234422.1:9950297-9952797 GCF_977035675.1 Penaeus japonicus
ACGTCCAAGAATACGGCTGATAGTGTCATGATGATCTTATGGTAGGGTAGTGTCATGATGAAGGGATCTAAATGGGTTAATGAGAGATAATTACGAAATGGCTATTCTCATTAGCGCCGTGCTGCCGGAGCTCTGCAAGTAGATGATATGATTTTTTATACATTTAAAAAGTAAACAGGCTGGAATTGGAACATAATACCCGAACGCTGAACGCTTCCTGTTCATTTATGCGAGACAAACGGTATGAGACAAGGTTGCAAATTTACCATTTTGGATACGAATTTTCAGCGATGATGTTCATGGCTTTAGCAATAGTTGATTGAACAGGTATTCTTTATTCATACAAAAGTATATTTTCGTATTAAATATTAGGCTGATAAAACGGCAAAACTGCTACACACAACTTTAAATAAATATGTGTTTTTTCAGGAGTTGGCAATTCTGTGTTTCAGGAGAAGTAGCAAAATGGTGGCTGGTGGCCCGTAGATTTCTCGCTAATACGGAAGATTTTTTTTTCTCGCAAACAATCCCATCATGGCTTCTAAGCAAACAATGTTGATTTCCTTCTTCCGTTAACAAAATGAGGCGTGTAAGAAGAATGACGCACAGGAGAATGATAGTGATTACAGTGAAAGTGACAAAAATTGTGTTTCGATTGCTTCTATTTCAAATTTGCAGTTCAGAAAGAAATGATGCTTTGAAACTTATCCATAGTTAGACTTCAGGGAATGAGTCTCTCAGGAAAAAAAAATTGACCATAAACTATCAAAAGCTCACACTGCTGGTCTGTGTTGGAAATGTAGCTAGTGAAGATGATCCTGAAAAATTATGTGATGTCATGAATGCTTCACATCTAGAGACAATTTGTTCATTTTTTTCTGCATATCATTCAGCTCAGAATGACAGACCATACAATGATTATTTTAGCTTGCTGGAACTACAAAAAGCAAAATGGTATTGCTTTTGGAATGGGACTGCATTCCCGAGATTCTAGAGATAATCAATCGCATAGCCATTAACATGAACAAGAAAATTTGCCACCATATCAAGCAGATAAGTGGCAAAAATTCATCTCTCTGTAAGAAGTATAAACATTCTTCTTACTCTTTACTAAATGCCTTTAAAGACCATGAGGAAGATCATGGTCGCCGCATCCCCTAAGATTTACACCCATTACTGAGGGATTCAATTTCACGCACCTGATGATAACAACACGCTCAAGAATTCTCATAAATCATGCACGAACACTTATCTTTGTTAAGCTACATGGGCCTCCTCTAGTTCAGTAGAATCCTCCTCACTGGTAAGCTCTAAGTATTTTCAACTTTTCAACTTTTTAAATTGATAGATATATGATTGTTGTTGTTGTTTTTTCTTTATTTATTTGTTTGATGATTATATTCTATGATAATTAGTAAGTGGGAACGAGAAATACTTAATCGTGTGACATAAATAGACACTGAATAGGAAATAACAGGCTTTTTGCTGGCCCACCAGACCTTCGGCACCTTTAAGATTGGCACTGTACCACTGGCTTGTCTTATTTTGTGTTTCTGTTTTTTGTTGTTTAATATTGGCGATTGTCTTTTCGTCTTCTCTCTCTTTCTTTCTCTTCTCCTCTCTCTCTCTCTCTTTCTCTCTCTCTCTCCCTCTCTCTCTCTCTCTCTCTCTCTCTCTCTCTCTCTCTCTCTCTCTCTCCCTCTCTCTCTCTCTCTCTCTCTCTCTCTCTCTCTCTCTCTCTCTCTCTCATACAACAACACACAATTTTTTTGCAGTCATTGATGCAGAAATAGATACACACACACACACTTATGTTTGAACAATAGAACAAAATCAAATCAGATTGAATAACAAAGTGAAAAAAAATACACACAAAACATGGGGTCAAAACAGTGTTTCCTTCTCCCCAAAAAGAGCAAAGGGAACATCCCCGGAAGAACATATTCACCTCGACGGAAGAATAAAACGGAGGCGAACCGGAAGCCACAAGCGTCGTGTGTTGTGAAAGTCAAGCATCATGGGTACTCGGCACAGACCCTGCGCGGAATGTTCGTGTCCTGGGTTTAGTCGGTTTAGTGCGGTAATTTTGAATGTCTTTTCTGTTTTCTGTCTCTTTCTGTCTCTCTCTCTCTTTCTCTCTCTCTCTCTCTCTCTCTCTCTCTCTCTCTCTCTCTCTCTCTCTCTCTCTCTCTCTCTCTCTCTCTCTCTCTCTCTCTCTCTCTCTCTCTCTCTCTTTCTTACTCTCTCTCTTTCTATCTATATATCTATATATTCATCTATTTATCTATCTATCTATGTACCTATCTATCTATGTCCCTTTCTATCTCTCTCTCTCTCTCTCTCTCTCTCTCTCTCTCTATCTATCTATCTATCTATCCATCTATTTATCTATCAATCTATCTCTATCTGCCTCTCTCTCTCTCTCTCTCTCTCTCTCTCTCTCTCTCTCTCTCTCTCTCTCTCTCTCTCTCTCTCTCTCTCTTTCTCACTCTCTCTCTTT
>NW_028234422.1:9955297-9960297 GCF_977035675.1 Penaeus japonicus
TTTAGATTTTATAAAAGTTCTAATTTGTAAATTGTCTATTCATCTTATCGTTCTTTCTAATTCTATTCATTGCTATTTGTCTTTAATTTTTAATAGACAAATAATAAATATTTATAGCATTAATATCAGCTTAATAATCTTTTCTTTAAAACTTTTAAACCTGTCCTTACTCCCCTCTCATCCCTCCCCCCCCTGTGTGTGTGGTTGTGTGTGTTATTGGTGTGTGTGTGTTGTGTGTGTGTGTGTTTGTGTGTGTGTTTATGTGTGTGTTGTGTGTGGTTTGTGTGGTGGGAGTGTGTGTGTTGTATTTGTGTAATTGTGGTTTTTGTTGTGTTGTGTGTGCATGGTGTGCAGAGAAGGTCAAATATAGAGCGGGAGAGCGTGAGCCACAAGGCAGAGAAGCAAAAGAACGGAGGGATAATAATAACTTTAGATTACGGATTACGGTGATAACATTTTGAAGTTGACGCGGTCATTCTGAAGTGAAGTTGAAGTTGATGAATGAGCGTAACTTTGAGGGAAAGAAAGAGATACGTTGAGAAAGAGGGAGGAGAGAAGGAGAAATAGGGTGCAGAGATAGATAGATAGAAAGAGAGAGAGGGGGGGAGGAGAGAGAGAGAGAGAGAGAAAGACAGAGAAGGAAGGGGAGAAATAGAGAGACAGAGTAGGAGAAAGAGAGAGAGACAGAAACAAAGACATAATCTAAACCTCACCTTTGATTACCTTGTCTTCCATCATGCAACGATGCTAAAATCTCGATCTTTTACCTCTTTTGCTTTCAACTTTCAACAACACCCCCCCAAAAAAAAAAAAAAAAAATCCTTAAATTTCGCAACCATTTCAAGAAAGAAAAACATAATACAAGAAAAAAAAATAAAAAAAACGAAAAAAAAGAAGGATGAAGAATATATCCACAGGAGAAAATATCAAAGGAGATTTCCAATTTCTTCCCATGTCATAGTTGATTGATGAGCGCGGCGAAAATGCGTGGAATTCGTACCCCCGTTTCTCTCTAAGGCAAAAGAAAGGTGTTTGTACCGCGCGGCCCGAACCGTTGGACTCTTTAAATCATCATTATAAGAATGTAAATGTCATGAGTTTAGAGTCATCTTCATGAGTTTTATGATGGCTGTTCGTTGTTAGTATAGATAGAGGGATTCGGGATGGAGTTATTATCATCGCCTGGCTCGTTTTCTTTTTATTTTCTGTGGGATTGGTCAGTGGCGAGGGGTGTCTATGGTAGAAGGAGTGAGGATGATATTTTCATTATTATGGTGGAGATTCTATTGTTATGATGATAACTATGATGTAGTTTAGTATAAAAGTAATGATAATATAAAAATGATGATGATGATAATGATAAAGGTGGTAGTAATAATAAGAATAACATTGATGATGATGATGATATCAGCAATGATAATGATAGTCATAGCAGTAGTAATATCGATGATGATATTAATAATCATTATATTAGCTGTAATGATGATAATGACAATGATAATGATGATAACAAATAAATTATAATAATCGTAGGAGTAACATTAGTAATGTAGATGATGATGATGATGATAATTATAATGATAATTATAATGATGATAAAAATGATGAAGACAATAACAACAATAATGCTATTGATAGTAATGATGATAATGATAATGATGATAATAATGATAATGATGATGAAAACAATAATGATAATAACTGTAGTGATAATAATAATTTCTGATGATATAATGATGATTGCTATTACGATGATGGTGATGATAATCATGACGAAGATGATGATGATATCAACAACGACGACGATTATAATGCTAATAAATCACGAAGTGCAAATTCTTAACAATCCTTTCCCACAACTGTGCAATTAATAATCAAGCCTAATGATGTTTGTAGACAAAATTCTGCCCATAAAAGTGAGCAGAATGTGTTGAGGAGTTTGTTTCACCATTAGCAGAGCATAAGGATGGTTGCCTTGATGTGAAAAGGGAAAAATAATCAGAAAGGAAAATGAAAGAGGCACCATATTACATTGCCGTATTTCATCATCATCATCATCATGTGGTGTGTGTGGGGGAGGGGGGGGTGGAGGTCTGTGCTCGGCTCCCCAGTTCGAGAGAGAAGAAATGCCCCTTATGCAATTCATTAAATTGCAATCTTTTCATAGTTACTTATCCTTGGGTGTGTCTCTCTCTCTCTTTCTCTGTATCTCTCTCTCTCTCTCTCTCTCTCTCTCTCTCTCTCTCTGTATCCCTTTCTCTTTTTCTCCCTCTCTCTTTTTGTCTCTCATTTCTCTCTCTCTCTTTCTTTGTCTCTCTCTCTATCTATCTATCTATCTATCTATCTGTCTATCTATTTATCTCTGTCTATCTATCTACCTATATATCTATCTATCTATATCTTTCTATTTTTCTATATCTTTATTCCTCTCTCTCTCTCTCTATCTATCTATCTATCTATCTATCTACCTATCTATCTATTTATCTATCTATCTCCTCTCTCTCTCTCTCTTTCTCTCTCCGTCTCTCTATCTATCTACCTCCTCTCTCTCTCTCTCTCTCTCTCTCTCTCTCTCTCTCTCTCTCTCTCTCTCTCTCTCTCTCTCTCTCTCTCTCTTTCTCTCTCTCTCTCTCTCTCTCTCTCTCTCTCTCTCTCTCTCTCTCTCTCTTTCCCTTTCTCTCTCCTCTCCCCCGAGACTCATTATGGCAGTGATTACATAGGCGTTCATTCTGCCTTGGTTCAATTTAAAGCTTAATGAATAAACTTAAGAGGAAAATTTATATCCCAAGGTAAGTCTCTCCCTTGAATGATGCAGTTGCTGTCTCCATCTTGATAACGAAATGCATTCAATTTCGGCTTTCCATTCTATCTGCATGACGTCTATCAGACAAGGAAATGTGAGCAAATAGGAAAGGGTTATCTATTGTATGTGTCTCAGATATATTAAGCTTACACATGCTTGTGAACACACATATAGATATAGAGTAAGCTTAATGAAGGGAAGAATGAATAGTTTGGAGGTGATTCTTAGAATCAAGATCTCTTTGATATAGTAAACAGAAAGATACATGATAATTCCGCAAGATTTGTTCACATAATGGATTAATGGAATGAGGGAAAGAATGGAATGGGAGAAATATTGGAAGTAATATATCTTTTTATATACAAAAGAAAAAGTTATGTTTTTTTTTCTTTTTTTCTTTTTTTCTTTTTTCTTTTTTTTTCTTTTTTTTAGCTTATCAGGCGTATAGACATAGACGTAGAGATAAAACAAGGGGAATGGTAAACAGATTATTTAAGGGGTGAAAATGGTAACCTAGATCAGTTATATAAAAGCACTGAGATGTGGCCAGTCTCGGTTAGTTATTTGTTGAAGACTATAGGAATTTCATCAACACGTTAAACCTAGTTGAGCGCTGCACCGAATATCGAATTTCATCGTTATTATCCCAAACGTTATTATTCCATTGCAGCTACAATCCTTGTTTTATGGCTTTATGGTTTTATGTGTTTATATATATACATATGTGTGCGTGTGTGTGTGTGTGTGTGTGTGTGTGTACAAGGGTTCATACCCTCTATGAACAGTTTGTTGTAAATAAGAGCTTACCAAAGGCATACTTTTGGTATATATTTTTTATCCCCATCTTCGAACATCACTGCTTCCATGGTTACATGATGGCAAAAATATGGTTTCTGGTTTATACTAGTCATGAATACCTTATGCTATATTGAACCCAACAATGAGAGGGAAGTCTCAGGATGTAAGCCATAACTACCCTCGTTTTGCCTTGACCTTTTCGGGGAAGCTCTTCATATATATTAGAATATAGTTTTTCTAAGTAACTTATATTTTGATCAAAATCGTCTCCATTCCGAATTGATGCACATAACAATTTACAATGTTTCCCAGTATTTCATAAATATTTGCTAAAAGGCATATGGTAGCCCTCGAAAACAAAATTAATTTTCATTATCTTGTAGTCTTTCCTAACAGAATGTGCCAATTTGAGTTGTGTATTATTAATAGTTAATTTGATATTAATGTTTTAGGAATATATAATATATCCTTACGTTAAATGTTTGGTAATGCATTTGAATACGTAAATAAACTTTAGAAATGTTAGCAATTTGCAACAGAGGACAACAACCCCAACACAGTAAAACACGACTAATAAAACAAGCAAAACAGTTAGATGAAATTGCAAAAATATTTATACATTTTCCAGAAGATACAGTATAGATTCCGCAATACAAAAGGTGGCAGTTTAGTTTGTTTTTTAGATGGCAATAAACGTGTCTTATCTATCCACTTCCCTCAGCTGGGTATATGCAAAGCATGGTTTACAACAAATACACACATACACACACACACACACACAATCACACACGCACATATACACACACACACATACACAAAAAAAATAATGCTAATAGGCCCCACTGCCTCTTCTTAATGAGGCGAATACATGGCAGATATCGTGTAAATAAACAATCAATCTCTCAGTATTTCCATATTTCCTCTCAAAACCTAGAACTGCACAAAATAACTATTGTTTATAGTTAATTTTGTTCCCCAAGTCTGTGACTTCTATAAACGTGATATCCTTAAAGAGTTCCATTTTTCTTAGTCCATTTCCCCTGAACTTTTCTCTCAGCACAGTTCCTAATGGCAGCTGTCCTTTCGAGCAATGTCACGTGACTAATACAGCTCCAGTTTGCGCTCCAGTTGGTCGTTGTGTTGCTTTGTCAAAAAGGCATACATTTCGAGGATGCAAGTTTGTTTGTTTGTTTTTTTGCGGAGCCTTTATAGAACGTATAGACAGCAAGGACACTAGAACACCTGTGGCGGAATCCAAGAAAATCGATCGCAAATCCAATCTGAAGAAACGTCACTACCATGGCATTCAATGTGAAACATTTCTCCTAATACCCCATAGTGGTATTTGATGCCCACAAATGCCCTTGTTCTTCATCATGATCTTGTCACATTAAAACCA
>NW_028234422.1:10006427-10009985 GCF_977035675.1 Penaeus japonicus
ATAATATATATATATAATATATATATGTAATATATTATATATATATAATATATATAATATATATATATATATATATACATTATATAACTACTTTAATATATTAATATATATATATATATATAATATTATATATATGTATAAAAAATTTGTATATATATATAAAATATATATATATATTAATATAGAAGAGAGAGAAGAGAGAGAGAGGAGAGAAGAAGGAGAAGAGAGAGAGAGGAGAAGAGAGGGGGAGAGAGAGGAAGAAGAGAGAGAAAAATAAGCATATACACACACACATCAATAACCACCCACACACCACAACACACACACACAACACATATATATATATATATAAATAAAAAATATATATATTTTATAAATTATTATAAAATATAAAAATATATATTAAAATTTAAATTAAATATATATATATATATAAAAATATATATATATATATATATATATAAATATATAAAAATGTATATTATATATATATATATTATAATATATATTATATATATATATATTATATATTTGTATATATATTCATACACATATGTAAAACATTTATATATATATATATATATATAATATATAAATATATATATATATATATTATATATATTTATTTAAAACCATAGCAGTACTTTATGTTGTATGCAATAGTTTAATCTCAAAAAAGAATGAAATACCTTTTACTATATTAAGAAAAAAAAAGCAAAAAAAAAAAGAAAAAAAAAAGAAAACATCCTCTTAAATCGAAGTATGACTATCTGCGGAATATTAGTCTTTTCATGAAATGATAAAAGAAGAATAGTCATTATAAATAAATAGAGAAAAATAAGTAATTTTCCTAATAGTCCCTCGAGTAATTAATTTTTTTCTTTCTCGAAAGTTATATTGTAAAAAGAAATCATTTTCTATATCTCATGATTAAAGTAACCTCAATCAGCCAATTATCTATATAATCTTGTGCTCATAATGTCATTGAGAAGAGAGAAGGAAATGTCAACAATAAATCAAATTGTCTTTATAATCTCGGATAATTGTAGAGAGAATCGGATGAGAATCAAATATGTATAAAGTTCTTTGCGTTGTACGTAGAGAAGAATCTCTGGCAAAAGAGAGAGTGGTTAGAGAGATGACAATTGTCTATGCTGTCATTAGCTGATTCTTTTTTTTCATTTTTTATAAGTGTGTGTGAAAGAGAGAGAGAGAGAGAGAGAGAGAGAGAGAGAGAGAGAGAGAGAGAGAGAGAGAGAGAGAGAGAGAGAGAAAAGAAAGAAGAGAGAGAGAAGAGAGAAAAGAGAGAAGAGAGAAGAGAGAGAGAAGAGAGAGAAAAAGAGCGCGTGCGCATGTGCTTGCATGTGTGTCTCTGTGTATTCGTGTATTCATGCGTGTGTGATATAAACCCAATCTGCACAAATCATTGATCATGGTCTGAAACACCATGAATTGTCGACCAGCCTTTCACGAGGAACAGGACTGTTTTCAATCTTGCATTACCCCCCCCCCCAAAACATTCGTTTTCCCTCGCGCCTAGTCGATGTTTTTGACTTATGTATATTGAACTAAAAGGCGACAGTCAAGCATGTAATTTATCTAATTTATTAAGCGACTCTTTCTTCAAGCATGTTTTTAAAACAGCTAGCTAATTTTTATGGCGCCTGAAATTATCTGTATCAAGATAATAGTCATGATAATCGTAATGAATAATGATAAATTGAGGATGATAATGAGATTATAATTATTATCATTATTATTTTCATTATTATATGATTTATAGCAATGGTTATGATAATAACAACAACTTTAAGAGTAATGAAAAAAATTGTAAAAAATTCAACAAAAAATGAAAACACAGATCGATAATAAACAAAAATGCAAAAATGAAATGATAAATATGACAAAAAAATAACGAAATGACATTGGAAATTAAAATAATAACAATATAACAACAATAACAATATAAAAACATAAATAACAAAATAATATTAAAAAAATTAAAGGAAAAAAAGGGAAAAATCAGCAATAAATGTCATTTTATCAAGTTCTTAAATTTACTACTACCATTTTTTTTCAAAGGAATTTTTTTGAAAAGTGCTTTATTAAATATATAAATGCATACAAAACGCTTATTAAAAGTAACTTTTTTCATTTCTCCTCCCCACCCCTCCATTTCCCCCTCTTCTCCTCCTCCTCTCCCCTCCTCTCTCTCTCTCTCCTCTCTCTCTCTATTTCTCTCTCCTCTCTCTCTCTTCCTCTCTCCCCCTTTATTCAGTTTTTTCTCTTTTTTTCTCCCCCTTTTCTCTTCCCCTTTTCTTTTTTATTTTTCCCCTAAAGTTTAATGCGATGTTTTTCACATATTTGTCTACTTATAAAATTTTTGACTTACATCCGGTAACTAATTTTCCGCGTTTTATCTTCATTTGAACCGACATACATAAATTAAAGTTTTTTTTTTCCAGGAAATTTTGGGAAAGGTTTTCATAATTATCAATTTTTTTCTTTGTTGTTGTTTTTTTTTACATTTTTTTTGTTTTTGCTGTGACTGCCCCTGGTTGGGTTGCGTACACCAAAAAACCCCCCCACACACACACCACACACCACATTCAACACACTCAAACCACAATTCACACCACATCCACACCAAAACACACCTTCACAAAACACACCCACACACACACACACACACAAAACAACACACACACACACATAAAATATATATATATTATATATTATTTAAATATAAAAATTTTAAAATAAATATATAAAAATACATAATCATATATATTATAATTAATATATATATATATATATATAAATATATATAATTTTATATAAATATAAGTTATAATATACACCACACCAAAATTATATTAAATGATATAATACAATATAAAAATAATATATATAAAAATATATATATTTAAAATTTTATTTAAAATTTTTTATTTATTTATATAATGTATTTTTTAATATTATATTAAAAAATAATTTAAAAAATTTTATATAATACAATAATTATATATATATATAAAATATATATATAATATAAATATAAAAATATTAATATCATACAATATAAAAAAAAATATATTATATATTAAATAAATATATAAAATATTTATATAAAAATATATATATGTATAATAAAAAAAATATATATATATATATATATATATATAATATATTATAAATTATAATATACATAGTGGTGGTGTAATATAATACTACTTTTTAATTATATAAATAAATTTTTAAAATTTTTAAAAATTTTATAATATATAATTTAACAAGTTGTTGTGGTTTTTATATTAAATTACTTTTTTTTAAATATAATTATATATATTATATTTAAATAATATATTATACTATAATACATACATATATAATATAATATTTAAAATATATAATAATATAAATAAAATTTATAATATTTCACACACCAACACAATGTATTTAATATATTGAAATATTTTCATTATATATAATAAATATATTAATATATAATATAATAATTAAAATATAATTATATATAAAAATAAAAAATATATATAT
>NW_028234422.1:10012585-10017746 GCF_977035675.1 Penaeus japonicus
ATATTATATATAGATATATTTTTATATATATATATAGACATATATATTGTTTATAGAATATATATATAGATATATATATAGTTTTTGTATATAGATACATATATATATTATATAGTTATATTAATATAAAAATTTATAATATTATTTATATCTATTGATATAATTCAGAGTTGTAGGGTGTATTTATAATTTAGATATATATTTATATATATTATTGATATATAGTTTTTGATAGACATAGTGGATATTATATTATACATATATATTTATTTATATATATAATTTTATATAGAGAGATTTATGATATGATATATTTATATTATGCTGAATATATTTTTAAGATATATTGAAGAGATAATAGAGATATATATATAGTTAGATTTGTATAGAGATATTATATTTTGTGTGATATATAAATAATAGAGATTAAGATTTTTTATATATCTCTTATTTATTGAAAGTAGCCAAAACCTGTAAACGAGTACATTTCCAAATTAAGAATAAGGTACCTGAAACTTAAGTCCAGTACAATCAGTAGTCCTTTCCTAGCAGGTTACAGCAAGTAATCCATAAATCTATAACGATTAATATATCACTTGTACACTACCATTTAAGTAATAAGGATTATGCATATACTTAGCAGAATTAGTCGCCTTTCCCCAATAACTACGTGTCGTCACGATGGTGTCTACGCCGTGACTGTCGTATGTGTACTTAGATTATAAGTGTGTGTGTGTCTATAAGGGTCTTGTTATTTACTCGAGTGGTTTTTTAGTTGTTTATAATCACGGTCGGGCCTCATGGCGACCTCTCCTGCTTATGTTATCGTTGTTGGGTAAGACGAGAAGAAAAAATAACGTGTTCGCCTTTCTATGGGAGGTGCTCTAACATATGGGCGTGTGTCTCCATGTATGGGACGCCTCTATTGGATGTGAGAAGTGAATATACCAATGAGAAAGAAGAACAAATTTCTAGACAGAGCAAGAGAGAAAAATAGGATGTTTCGAATGGAAAAGGGAACTTGAAAAAGACTGAACATACCACGAGGGAAAAACCTCTTTACTACTAGACTCCCATAAAGATTCATGAATACAAATCTTTTCCAAATGAGACTTATACAACAGAGTGAAATGAATTCATAGAAATAGTGACATAACTTGTTATACCCTCTTTTATTGAGATAGTAATTAATGTGATGGTGGCAGCTAATATTAGTATCAAAGTCAATTATTATTATATTCGAGGTAATTAATTACTGAATAACCCACATATAAAGTAATATTATGGTGTCACGGGAGAAACACTACAGTGGATATAATATATGTTTATATATATATATATATATATATATATATATATATATATATATATATATATATGTATACACACACACACACACACACACACACACACACACACACACATATATGTATATATATATATATATATATATATATATATATATATATATATATATATATATATATATATATATATATATATATACACACACACACACACACACACACACACACACACACACACACACACACACACACACACACACACACACACACACACACACACACACACACACACACGCACAAGCGATCAAAAGGGCTTCACTTGAGATGAAAGTGTCTTAAAAAAGTGCAGGAAGAAAACGTGGGAAAGCCAATCTAAAGACTTACGGCTTCTCGGGCTCATTCACGCACGTCTGCTCTATCGCGGAAATGTGGATACGCTATAGATTCGTTCCCTCGAGATCTGTCAAGAGTGAGAGATAAAATCTGCTGATCGGTAGAATCTTTTTATTTTTTTGTTCTTTATCTTTTGTTTTAATATTCTTCTTCATCTAACTGTCTGTTTGTTTCTGTATATCTATCTTAATATAAATTCATGCGTATACGAACATACATTCTTACACACACTGTTTATACATACATACATACATACATATATGTATATATATCATCATCATCATCAGCCTGTATCAATCCACTGCAGGACGTAGGCCTCTCTCAATCTTTTCCAGTCATTCCGGTCTTGTGTCCTCTGATTCCAGTTTATTCCTGCGAATTTTGCTATTTCATCCCGCCATCTAGTCATTGGTCTTGCCCTGGGTCTTTTTGTGTCGTGTATTACCCATTCTGTTGTTTTCTTTGTCCACCTGTTGTCCTGTCTCCGATATTATTTTTCCCCCAAGCCCACTGCCACTTTTTCTTTTTGATGGTCTTGAGTATATCCTCTACTTTTGTTTGCTGCCTGATCCATGTGGCCCTTTTCTTGTCTCTTAAGCTAACTCCTAGCATAAGCCTTTCCATTCCTCTTTGGGCGCTTACTAATTTCCTCTCGAGTGCCTTGGTCGTAGTCCATGTCTCTGATCCATATGTCATGACGGGGAGGACGCATTGGTCAAAATCTTTCTCTTTAGACATAGTGGCAGACTACTTCGTAATATATTACTATGTTTACCGAAGGCACTCCAACCTAGCCTGATTTCTCCGTTTTATCTCGCTTCACAGGATGTACTCGACTGAATAAGTTGCCCTAGGTATACATACTCGTTTCACTGCTTCTAGTACTCGCCTTGTATTTGTATTTGCTAACTGGGGTTCGACTGTTGAACATGACTTTAGTCTTTTTCATGTTCATTTTAAGGCCAATCTTCAGACTTTCCTTATTTAAATCGCTTATTAATTGTTGTAGTTCATCTGCTGACTCACTGAAAAGAACAATGTCATCTGCAAATCTTAGATTGCTTAAGTGCTCATTCCCTATTTTAATCCCTCCTCTTTCCAGTCTAACTTCTTGAATACTTCCTCTAAGCAGGCTGTAAATAGCTCGGTGGAAGATGGTGTCGCCCTGCCTAACGCCCTTTTTTATTGGTATTTTATTGGTTTTCTGCGTGGATTTTGACGGTCGCTGTACCATCTCTATATATATCCTCTAATAATCTGCAGTATATTTCCTCTACTCCTTGTTTACGAATTGCATCCAGTACTGCAGATATCTGTACCGAGTCAAATGCTTTTTCATAATCTACGAATGCCATACACAGGGGTTCCTATATTCGTTCGTTTTCCTCCCTTATTTGAGCTAGTGTGTGGATATGGTCTGTAGTTGAGAATCCACTGCGGAACCCTGCCTGTTCCCTGGGTTGTTTTGAATCTAATGTGTCGGTGGTACGGGCTGTGATGATTTTTGTGAACAGTTTATAGATTACTGAGAGGAGGCTTATAGGTCGGTAATTTTCTTAAGTCTTTTGTGTCTCCCTTTTTGTGTTTTAAAAATATTATTGCGTTTTTCCGGTCTTGGGAATTTTACCGACGTCTAGACATCTGTTATAAAGACTGGCCAGCTTTACGCCGCAATCTCTCCTGCGTCTTAAATTAAGATCTACACTGATGCCGTCTTCTCCTGGTGTTTTTCCCTCTTTTCATGCTTTTTTAGTGCCCTAATTACTTCATCTACCGTGATGTTTGGAACATCTCCAATTTTGTGTTTGTCTCCGTATGGGTTGTCGTTTGAGTGGTATAGATTGCAATAGAAGTCTTCTACTACTTTGATCATTTCATTTTTATTGTATGTCACCTCTCCATTGGGTTTCTTTACTGCATACATTTGGTTTTCCCTCTTCCGAGCCTCATCTTTGTTGCCTTAACGCTGGAACCGAAAAGCTGAGCTTCATTTATTTTTCGTATGTTAAATTTGCGCATATCTTCTTTCTTCTTCTTGTTTATCGTCATAGTCAGCTCTGCTAATTCTATTTTGTCTCTGATTGACGTTATTTTTATTTCCCTATACTGTTTCATAAGCTTTTTTGTCTCTACCGAAAACTCACTGAACCTTTCTTTTTCGTCTTTACCCCTATTTCAAGTGCACTTCCATTAAATCTCACTGAATTGGTCGTCATTTGGTCTATGTAAAGATCTTCTTCGAGAGCTGAGAAATTTTTTTTCGGATGTTGATACTGAATTCCGTCGCCCTAGTCTTATTTTGGTTAGATTAGGGGGAGGCTTTTGTATGAGCTTTTTTCGTTCCCTTCTTAGCTGTAACTTAACTCTACCCTGACCATTCTAAGGTCGCTCCCCGACATTTACTTTATTGATAACGGTTACGTCTTGTACGATGTCCACGCCATTGGTGATTATGAAGTCAATTTCGTTTTTAATGCCGGATGGGGATTTCCCATGTCCATTTCCTCCCGGTTCTCTTTTTCAAAGAATGTATTCATAATTTTAAGAGATCGAGCTTCGGCGAATTCTATCAATCTTTGCCCTCTCTCATTTCTGGTGCCTATTCCCTGTTTCCCAACCGATAATTCTCCATCTTCCCTTATCCTATCTTGGGATTAAAATTCCCCCATAATCACGGTAAAATGGGTTTTTGCTCTATCGGTAGCTGCTTGCACATCTTCATAGAAATTCTCTATCTCCTCATCACTATGACTGCTGGTAGGAGCGTACACTTGGATAATTTTTAGGCTATATCTGTTGTTTAGTTTCAGTATTACAGAAACTACTCTTTCGCTCACACTATAGAATTTCCCCAACATTTTTTTCAAGTCGCTTGTGAACTAAAAACCTCTCCTGATTTTTGTTTGCTATCCAAGGGTTTTTCCCTCGCCAGTATAATAAGTGCCCATCATTTAGTAATTTCTGCTCTTCGCCTAGTCTCCCCAAAATTCAGAAAGTCCTACAATATCCCATTTAATTTAAAAGAAAGTTCCCCAAGCAGTGTCAGAAGATCAGATTTGTTCTAAGGGTCCTTACATTGTATGTGCATAATTCATCATCCCTTTTGGGGGCCTGGGTCTACCCGGAGATTCTTAGCTCCCTCTGCTCCGGAGCGAACCTGATCGCCGCCGTGACCAGGGGCTCCTTCGGCTTCCGGGGAATGGGGGGCGTTGTCTCCACCGGGAAAACATATTTAAGGGTGGTGGCCTGATACCCCCACCAGTCGGCCTTGTGCACGGTGGGGGAGTAGTTTTAGTCCGGGGGTACCATTAATCTCCAATAACACTTTTTAGTTAGTCTCGCATGTTATTAGGGATTTTGTAACCCCCGATCTATCTCACGACCTTCCGGTCTACTCATGTGAGAATGGGTTTTTGTTATATACGTGCAGGGCCTGCGCAACAATGCATGTTTGCATGTTT
>NW_028234422.1:10017846-10020346 GCF_977035675.1 Penaeus japonicus
TACATTTTTAATCATTAACATTTTTAAAATTTCATAAAATCAATGATAAAGTATACCCCCCAAAAAATATATATATATTTTAAAATATTTTTAAAATTTATTTTATAAAATATTAATAAATATATATATATATAAATTTTAAATCTTACATTTTTTGGCATATAATAAAAAATTAAAATTATATATATATATAAAAATATATATATAATATATATATTTTTTATATTATATATTATATATATATATATATATATATATATATATACATAATATATAATATATATATAAATATATTTTAATTTTTAATTTTTATATATAAAAATTAATATATTATATATATACATATATTTATATATATTTAAAACTATATATACATATATTTATATATATTATATATATATATATATATATATATTTATATATATTATATATATTTACACAAATTTATACAAATATACACATATATGGATGTATATCCCTAGGGCTTTGTATTTTATACTTTAAACATATACAATTTATCATAATATTTATAACAATTTAACATTTCATTCTTTCATATAATAAATAAAAAATAATATATTTTTTTTTAATTTTATTATTTATATGTTTGTATAAGTTTTTAAAGTATGTGTTTTAAGTATGTGTTTGGTATGTGTTTGGTATGTGTATGTATTGTATTATGTGTATGGTATGTGTATGTATGTGTATTTTGTTTGTATGTGTTTTGGTATGTGTTTGGTATGTGTTTTGGTATGTGTATTTTATGTGTATGTATTGTATGATGTGTAAAAGAAATGTTTTAATAAGATGTGTAAAGTTGTGTATAAAGGGTTATGTATTGAAAATTTTGTGTAAAAATATGTGTATGTTTTATTTTATGTGTTTTGGTATGTGTATGATTGTATGGGGATGTGTATGTATGTGTATAATTGTGTTTTGTAGGGTGTAAAAGTATGTTATTTTGTATGTGTATGTGTATGTTTTTATTTAGTGTATGCCTAGGGTTTTGGGTGTATGGATTTTATGCCTATGTGTAGGGTTATGTGGTTTTGGTTGTGTATGGTATGTGTATGGTATGGGGTTCCCTATGTGAAATGTGTATGCATATGTGAATGCATATGTGTATGCATATGAGTATGGATATGCGTATGAGTATGCATATGCGTATCCATATGCATATGCATACCCATATGCATATGTGTAAGTGTATGCATATGTTTAAGTGTATGCATATGTGTAAGTGTATGCATAAGTGTATGTATATACATATGCGTATGCTTAGGCGTTGTGGGTTGGGGTTGTGTTGTGTTGTGTTGGGGTTATGGTTGGGGTATTTTTGTATGGATGTTGAAATGGGGTTGTGGGTGAGTTATGTTTTGTGTTGCTTTTATGTTGTGAAAGGAAAGGAAAGAAAAAAAAAAACAAATTTTAAAACCCAAATTATATTTTTTTTTTCAAAACCACATTAAAAACTTTCATTTTTTAAATAAAATAATAATTTCATTTATCATTAAAATTTTAAAATTACAAAACAAACATTTACCTTAAAAACCCCCTTTAAATAATTTTAATTATAAATTTTTTCATAACAAATACTTATAAAATATCTTTAACAAAACATTTACCTTTTCCATTATTTTATTTTTTATACAGAATTTTTATTATATGAAATAATTTTAAAAATATTAAAAATTTAAATTATCATTTACATATTTTTTAACATGTGACAACAATCTACGTAAAACTTAGCATAAAAGTGAGTAGACAACCCTAACACACGTGACCAATTCCATAAAAGGTTCCAATATATATATAGATATCTTTTTGAAGGCCATCCCTAATTCTTATTTTTTCTCTTTTTTCAGGCAGGGGGGTTGGTTGGGGAAATGGGAGGGGAAAGGCATGATAGGTTTAGAAAATATCTAAGAAGAAAAGGGCATGAAAACATAAACATCATCATAAAGCAAAATCAGTACCAAGGAAAAATTACGAGCAAAACTGACTTAAAAAACATAACACTATAGGACCGCCTTAGTAATAATTAAAAAAAAGAAAGTGAGTGTGAGTGAGAAAAAGAAAAGAGAAAGATTATATAACATATCTACAGACTTTGTAGTGCCTGAGGACATTCTGGTAAAAATCTTCCAACGGGCATGTCAGTACAGCCGAGTGTAAAAGAGCTGTTAAGCATTTAACGTATCTCTCTTTCCTACACAATTTTTTTTTGATTGTTGGTCTCTCTAAAAAACCATAAGGCAATAATGCTTTGACATTAATATCAGTGACATCCCTTAAAAGACAAGGATGGTGTTTATTTGTCAAATCTTCTCTAGTGAATGGTAACTACATATTTACAGGACTGCCTTAGATGTATCAGGGAGAAACAAGAACAATCCCTCACTTTAGAAATTATTCTAAAAAATATATCTAAGGCATTTATTTATGTATACATGCATATATATATATATATAGATAGATAGATATAAACACAGTACATATA
>NW_028234422.1:10047846-10052846 GCF_977035675.1 Penaeus japonicus
TGTAGATTGAAGACACAAGGATCTTTAGGAGAAAACTCTTTCCAAAGAGGAAAAGAAAAAGAAGTTATTCTCAAAGAAAACTTCAAAAACAAAATTAATGATCTTTACTGTCTGTTCATTTAAAATTAAAAATATGATAAATTAGAAATTAACCCTATGGCGACAGTGCACATAACGACCAAACCAGCAGTCAAACCAGTTGATATAGAATGTTGGCTGCATCGACTAAAAATTAGAGGGATGGGGAAAGTGTAATCTCTGGCCATTCAGACAATGCAGACAAGCCTAAATGACATTTTTCCATAAATCAGTCACAAAACAAGGGTTTAAGATGACTTTGAAACCCTCTATCCCTAAAGCTAGTGCCATTATAGCCATAATACTTAATGACTGTGTGCACACTACAACTATGAGCAGATGCTATGCCATGTCACATACTTATTGACACCTGGTGTTATTACACACTTTTCGCCAAATCACATATGTGTGACACCTGACGTGATTGGGTTAAAATCCCCTCACAGATATGGATTTTCTTTTTCTTTATTTACAAAACTGGAAAATTATTCACATTTTGGCAGATACATAAGATATTCATCCAATATGAAGGTTTGCCATGTTTCCTTTGCTCTTGCAACAGATTCTAAAGGTAAAGCATTAGTTCCAAATTACCATCTAGGAATACATTAGTCATAAGTCATAGAATTTCCTACAGATTATGTGAGTTGGAGGAGGATAAGGGGGGGAGGGGTCTCTATATACTGAAAACAAATTGCTATAGAAACATACCTTGTAAGCCAAATTTTCATTGTCAAGTTCTAATTGTCGGGAAGCTTTCTCTAGCAGTGACACCCTGTCAGTCATCTCTGCCAGCTTCCCCTCTGACTCCTGCTGTGTTCGTTTGAGTAGTTCATAGTCTGTGCTAACCTGAGGAAAATATTGATAAAATGTTAAGCCTCTAAATGGGTAAGTGGTTAGTCAAAGTTACTTTCCTTGTCAATCATTTCTTCTACATAAATATTCAATATAATTTTAAAAGATATAACCAGGCAACTAATCGAATAGAAAAAAAGAAATTACAATAGAAGGTTTTTTAAAAGCCATAGAGTTACCATGTATTTTAAAATTTCATAAAGAACTCTATCAGATACCCAACATCTATCATTCACAATACTTCAGAAACAACAAAATTAAATTAAAAGATTCACACACTATATTACTAAAGATAAAAAATAGCTCATAATCTTAATCTTCAACCACTGCAGCTGATTCTTCCAATCCCGCCTTGCTTACCTTGATAAGCTGTGTAGTCAGTTCCTTTTCCCTGTCTGAAGCAGGCTTAGTTCGGGCAGCTACAAGTTCTTCATTTAGTTTTGCTCTCTCTACAAGTAGGTAAGCTATCTGTTTGAAAGAGCAGAACACAAAAAGCTTTATAACTAGCTGTAAGAACAAAGAGAGTAAAATGTAAGGATGGTCTAATCATCTGGCATAACACATTCTAGATCATCACCTTTGAATTTTAGTCGACCATAGTTACACACATCAACAAAGGATAAAATGATATTATAGGAGAGGTTATAATCATATCAGTTATAATCACATTAGCAATAATAATAATCATATGACAACAAAGTCATTATGATGATAACTAAAATGATGATTAAAACAAAAGAAAAGGAAGGTAATACATGAAATACTAATTACTGTGAAACACAAGGCACTCAAAAAATTCTTTAATGTGCCACACTATGAGCGCTCAGTCCAACAACCAATAAAAAGAAGCCAAATAAAAACATACCATCATCTAGCTGCAAATCTCTGTTTGCTGTTAACTCAAATAACTCAAAAGAAAAAAACTATATATATTTGCTACACTAATAGGTTATGTTGCTTGGTTATTCAGTGTCTGTTAACATGCTAAAATCCTTTATATCTTAACCCATTGTAGACAGGTGTCATGACATACATGACACAAGAGCTTTGACATACATGACATTGGGGGATTTTGGATCACTGAGCTATTTTATTATGCTATGAATAAGGAGTGAGTGATGATGACAATTGCAGTCATAATTATTATAATTACAGTAATATTAAGCAAACTTAACATCCAAAACCTTGAAGGCACCACTTTCTTCTACCACCAGCAAGAGAGAGAGCCTTGAATGGCACTCATCCATGGTCTCTAGCAAGCAGTATCTTTAGAGAACGGTGGCATACAGCAAGTTACCGACCTCTTGCTCTAAACTACCACCAATGAAGGAAGGTGACTCAAACTATGCCCAGTGTCTAAAATGTGCTCCTGTGTCAATAGGGATGCTTTTTACTGTGGTACTCACAGTCATAAACACAGGTTTCCTTCCTCTTCCCTACCTCTTCATTGTAGATGGTTATATGTTTTGTAATCGTTCATGACGGTACACAAATACGAAAAATAAAGTTGTATTTTGTCCTCCCATAAATCAGCAATACTTTTATCACACTGGGTATAAAGAAAATAATGAGCTGATATGGATCATATACTACAATTTTAGTCAACCGACACATATAAGTCTCTTAACACAATAAAACACACACAAATCAAAACAAAAATGGCTTTAGTTTTACAATGAGAGACTGAAAGAGAGTGGAAAAAGTCAAAGTATTTTTTGTGAAGTTGCCTCGCTCTGAAATAAAAACCATCCTGGAGACTGGGCAAGTGAATCTATCCTACGTCCACAATGGGTTAAGATTAATATGTATATCACCTGTGCTATTGTTGATATGATGATGCAATTTCATCCACTTTTTTATTCCTATTTCCATATTTTTTCTATGAAATCAACTGAACTATTGGCATTACTTATGTCACAAAAGATGCACTGAAATGATAGATAAATATATTTAAATATGTCCACACTCATACACAATTAAAATAATTCTGAACATTAAAATCATGATAATAAGTTAACATGCGCTGCATAAGAAAGCAATAAAGTTGCACCATAGAAACAAATTCTTAGCATGCTATGCAATAATGTGTGTGCAACATGTGTTTTATAATAGAGATAGGTAATCATTACATTCCCTTATTACTCACTGGTCCTCAATATGTTCATCATCATCCTTCACATGGAGAATTCCATATGAGTACTACACAAACTGCATCTAGCACTGTTCTACTGAGATGCAGAAGCAACAAGTACGAATATGGTTCTTAGAAGTAAGAACCTTTGAGAATACTGATTTTTTTTGCAATAAAATAGTACAACAGTACACATGAACATTTAATTTCATTAGTCATTCCACCTAGGATTCTCCAACACTCCACACACAGAAAAAATAGATAATACATCTGTTAATCATGTAAAGACTGTACAGTCCTGGGACATCACATACCTGCTCTCCTAGAGTGCTTTGAGCTACATCATCCAGCCCCTCATTCAAAAGCATTGTTCCCACTGCCTGTGTTCCAGCAAGGAGGGCCTCCAGGTCTTCCTTGAGTGTCTTCACCTCATCATCCAGTTCCTTGACTCTTTCTTCACATTTCTTTCGAAGGTGTTCTGTGTACTCCTCAAGTTCCTGGAAGAAAAAGCAAGAGTATGAATATTTCACTGGTCAGCCAAAAGGTTATATAACTGTTAACAAGAAAATCTAATCTATTACTACCTCAATCAAATAGTTCAGCCTAAACATTAATTTATTGTCAAATGCAGATGATGTGGAAACTAAAACTTCATTTTGAAAGTCTTTTTATAGTGTTTTCATGCTTGAATGTACAAAGGGAGAGGAAGGAGTTCTAGGAGAAGGGGCCAGGGGATGGGATGTTGGGTGTAATGGGATTTGATAACTTGGAATGGATGTTAAGGGAGGAGTGGATGGAAGGAGTAGCTACCCAAACACACAGGAGAAGGTCCAGTGGGTCTGAGGACAAGGGGGGAGGATAGCTCCTGTGGCATTGAGATTGAAAGAAAGATGCCAAACAGTATCAAATTTACTAGTTTACCCTCACTACATCCTACTCACACTGAAACAAAAACAAGAAAACTGCCCACAAAATTTTAAACCCTGAAGGATGTGCATACTAAATTTAGTCATGCTCAGGTGAGGACAACTGCAACTTGTACCAATATTCCAATAGAAGCCAAGGAACTATTCTAGTGTTTTCATGTATCATAAAGTAGATTTTGATGTATAGATTATAAAAAATATAATTCATTATCTTGTGTGAACTGAATTAGAATGGATACAAGTGATTGTTAAGTGCATTTCTGTGTCAAATCTTAAAAGGGTATGTCCCTGAGGAGTTAAAAGCTGATGCTCTGTTGAGGCAACTCACTTGGAGGGGGACATTTTAATCAACCAGCTGGATGGTGCATAATGATTCAGACTTTCTAATCCTTACTTATTTGTTACTTACTAGTTAAACTAATACACTATCTATAACTTTCTGAAAAATGCCTGGTTTTGATATTTATCAGTAAAGTTTATAAAAACTCTTATCATAAAGTGAATCAGTAACATTTATGCATATCTCTAATAAAATAAATTTCTCCATTTTAGCTAGTCCCAATCAAAAAATAAAATTGGATTTTTTTCCTCTTTTTTCTAAACATTGAAGAAAAAAAAACATCATCTATCATAGCATCAAGGAAATTATCCTTAAAAAAATAACAACGAAAAACATATATTTGTACCTCTTTTTCTTGATCGTGCTGCCTCCTAAGCTTGTCATTTATGTGTCGCACCGCTTTCAGATTGGCCTCGGCATCAACAAGCAAGCGCCACACTTGAAGAGTTTTCACGTTTGAATCTTGCGTTTCCCATTCCAACCCCTCAAGGCTGAACCGCCTCTTCATAGATGTCCATTCATCCTCTGTCTGTTAAATCAATATCAAATTAACAAGATCATTCAAATGAATAGTTAAAAAGACAAATAAATGTTATCATATTGAAACAAGAAGAGAAAAGTAATTATTTCAGATATTAATCACTTAACAACAACAAAAAATTTGACTTAC
>NW_028234422.1:10057846-10067846 GCF_977035675.1 Penaeus japonicus
CATACATATATAAATATTGATTTTCTTTGGAGTTTCCTTGATTTAGAATGATACTGCAGTATATTGAAGGAAATTATATTTTGTCAAACTTTTTTTTCCTTTATTGACTAAAATGTACAACATAATTACAATCAAATATAACAATCCTGGTAAGAAATGTTTATAAATTCAAACAAAAATTTTATCTATATAACCTATACATAATAAGATTAATAAAGGTGCCATATTAATGTAAAAGAGCTATTTCATTTTGCCAACTAACTTTACCCTCATTAGTGAAGAAAGACAGCAAAGTTTCACAAATTGTCCATGTATTATTGTTGTGTCCACGTCCAACAAGTGGTAGTCTTTCCAGCCTGGTGCCACTCACCAAGGGATAGTCGACCTCTCTTAATGTCTTTTCTATCTAAGAGTTTAGTGGAGACCTCTCTTAATGTCTTTTCTATCTAAGAGTTCAGTGGAGACCTCTCTTAATGTCTTTTCTATTTAAGAGTTCAGTGGAGACCTCTCTTAATGTCTTTTCTATCTAAGAGTTCAGTGGAGACCTCTCTTAATGTCTTTTCTATTTAAGAGTTCAGTGGAGACCTCTCTTAATGTCTTTTCTATCTAAGAGTTCAGTGGATACCTCTCTTAATGTCTTTTCTATCTAAGGGTTCAGTGGAGACCTCTCTTAATGTCTTTTCTATCTAATGTCTTTTCTATCTAAGAGTTCAGTGGAGACCTCTCTTAATGTCTTCTCTGTCTAAGGGTTCAGTGGAGACCTCTCTTAATGTCTTTTCTATCTAAGAGTTCAGTGGAGACCTCTCTTAATGTCTTCTCTATCTAAGGGTTCAGTGGAGACCTCTCTTAATGTCTTTTCTAACTAAGAGTTCAGTGGAGACCTCTCTTAATGTCTTCTCTAAGGGTTCAGTGGAGACCTCTCTTAATGTCTTTTCTATCTAAGAGTTCAGTGGAGACCTCTCTTAATGTCTTCTCTATCTAAGGGTTCAGTGGAGACCTCTCTTAATGTCTTTTCTAACTAAGAGTTCAGTGGAGACCTCTCTTAATGTCTTCTCTAAGGGTTCAGTGGAGACCTCTCTTAATGTCTTCTCTATCTAAGGGTTCAGTGGAGACCTCTCTTAATGTCTTTTCTATCTAAGAGTTCAGTGGAGACCTCTCTTAATGTCTTTTCTAACTAAGAGTTCAGTGGAGACCTCTCTTAATGTCTTCTCTAACTGTTCAGTGGAGACCTCTCTTAATGTCTTTTCTATCTAAGGGTTCAGTGGAGACCTCTCTTAATGTCTTTTCTATCTAAGAGTTCAGTGGAGACCTCTCTTAATGTCTTTTCTATCTAAGAGTTCAGTGGAGACCTCTCTTAATGTCTTCTCTATCTAAGGGTTCAGTGGAGACCTCTCTTAATGTCTTTTCTATCTAAGAGTTCAGTGGAGACCTCTCTTAATGTCTTTTCTATCTAAGAGTTCAGTGGAGACCTCTCTTAATGTCTTTTCTATCTAAGAGTTCAGTGGAGACCTCTCTTAATGTCTTTTCTATCTAAGAGTTCAGTGGAGACCTCTCTTAATGTCTTTTCTATCTAAGAGTTCAGTGGAGACCTCTCTTAATGTCTTTTCTATCTAAGAGTTCAGTGGAGACCTCTCTTTTTCTCTTAATGTCTTCTCTATCTAAGAGTTCAGTGGAGACCTCTCTTAATGTCTTTTCTATCTAAGAGTTCATTGGAGACCTCTCTTAATGTCTTTTCTATCTAAGAGTTCAGTGGAGACCTCTCTTGATGTCTTCTCTATCTAAGAGTTCAGTGGAGACGTCTCTTAATGTCTTTTCTATCTAAGAGTTCATTGGAGACCTCTCTTAATGTCTTTTCTATCTAAGAGTTCAGTGGAGACCTCTCTTAATGTCTTTTCTATCTAAGAGTTCAGTGGAGACCTCTCTTAATGTCTTTTCTATCTAAGAGTTCAGTGGAGACCTCTCTTAATGTCTTTTCTATCTAAGAGTTCAGTGGAGACCTCTCTTAATGTCTTTTCTATCTAAGGGTTCAGTGGAGACCTCTCTTGATGTCTTCTCTATCTAAGAGTTTAGTGGAGACCTCTCTTAATGTCTTTTCTATCTAAGAGTTCAGTGGAGACCTCTCTTAATGTCTTTTCTATCTAAGAGTTCAGTGGAGACCTCTCTTAATGTCTTTTCTATCTAAGAGTTCAGTGGAGACCTCTCTTAATGTCTTTTCTATCTAAGAGTTCAGTGGCTCTCTTAATGTCTTTTCTATCTAAGAGTTCAGTGGAGACCTCTCTTAATGTCTTTTCTATTTAAGAGTTCAGTGGAGACCTCTCTTAATGTCTTTTCTATCTAAGAGTTCAGTGGATACCTCTCTTAATGTCTTTTCTATCTAAGGGTTCAGTGGAGACCTCTCTTAATGTCTTTTCTATCTAAGAGTTCAGTGGAGACCTTTCTTAATGTCTTCTCTATCTAAGAGTTCAGGGGAGAGTATGTCCTCTTAGAGTGAAGAGCAGCTGAGGCAAAGACAATATCTTCCATATTACTCAGGAGTTGTGCAGGTTGGTCTCTTGAATATCTGAAACCTTGCTGCTGAGATCCCAAAAGCATTTCCTGATGGGCGGCTGTCTCGGGAAACACGATTATTATATACTGACTTTTCATTAGTCAGCTCTCTCCCAGGAAATGGCTTCATTGAATATGTTTTTAATGAAAAAGCCTCATCTACAATAACAAAGGGAGCCTCTTTGTCCGAGTTGGGGAGTGTTGATGAGGAAGGAATATTTTGTGTATCTCTGTCTTGAGCGTCCATTAATTTGCATCTCTCCCACACTCCGCCATTACTAGCTCGATCACTAGCACCAACATCTAAATGCATAAATTTATAATCGGCATCAACAAATTCCATCACAATTATACTAAAATAACTTTTATAGTCGTAAAATTCCGATCCCGATTCGCTCAAAAATTGAGACCAGATTATGGCTAATCCTAAACTGGTATCTTGGTGATGTTTGGGATTCACCTAGAAAGTAAAGGAACATCTATTCTTCTATTCTATTAGAATATATAATATAAAAAAAATAATTTAAATATTAATAATGCCTATAGTAAAAGATAAACTGTTTCAGAAGAAATCCATCGGTAAAGCTTTACGAAAGTTCCATATCATATCAAGAATATCATTAAATACTATTATTATTATAATTATGGCCTCCATAACTTAACGGGGGGCTTTTACCCCAGTGACCCCTTTGAGAGGAGCTGCTGCCCATTTTCCCGCGCTAAGGACAACAAATCTTCACCTCGTGTTTACAGCAACAGAACGCCGCGCCGCGGCCCTATTGTAAATATTTACCGAAAAGAAATTATTTCTCTATTAACTTATGAAACTTGAATTTCAAGTTTACAAGCCATGCTTATTCATAATTCCTACTCAACATGTAATGTAAATGTGGAAGCCGTACTTTTAGTTAAAAAAAAGGCCTTTAAAGCCGTGTCACACGCAAGTTTTAGAGGATCTAAAACTTGCATTTCATTCTTATATTAGATTTTACGTCCTTCGCCCCACCGACTATGTAAGTACTATACTAATAACACTGTGAGGGATTTGAGTTACTATGCTAACAAGGTCCATAATTATGATAATGATAACAATAATGATGATGATAATGATATTAGTAATGGTAATGATAAAAGTAATAATGATAAAGATGATGATAATAAAAAAGGATAATTGCAAAAGTCATTATGACAATAATAGTAATACTGATAATCATTATTATCACTATCACTGGTATTATTATTATTATCATTAACATTATTATCATTGTCATTATTACCATCTGTCATAAATAATATCAATTTAAATGTCCTTATCATTACTATTATTGTTATAATTTTCCATATTATCAATATCATAATTATCATCATCACTATTACTATAATTTCTAATATCATCATAAGGATATTCATAGTAATAATAACAACAAAAATGATGATGGTAATAAATGTTATCATCATCATTATTATTATTACTATTGATATCATTATTACATTTTTGTTATTATCATTAAACTCATTATTATGAGCATTAATAATGTCATTATTATTGTCATAATCATTATTATTATTATGATTACCACCATCAATACTACCATTATCATCATCATTATTATCATCATTATCATCATCGTCATTATCCCCATCCTCATAATTATTATCATTACTGTTGTTAGTACTACTATTTAAATTATCATATTGATATTATCGTTATCATTACTCTTTTTATCTACTATCCTTATTAGTAGTAGCGGTATCATTATTATCTTCATCATCATTATTATCATTATCATTGATACCATCAGTATCACCATCATTCTTGATATTCTTGTTTTCATTATTATTATGATTATCATTATTGTTATCATTATCATCATTATTATTATCACCATTTTTATCACCATTATTATCATTATCATAATTATAACATCACTGATATTATTATTATTATCATTATTATTATTATTATCATCATTGTTACCATTATTATTGTCATTATCATTACTATTTTTTTGTTATATCTTTATTATTGTTATCATCATTACTGTTTTTATCATTGTCATTATTATCATTATTATTATTAACATTATCATTTTTTTATTATAATTATTATTGTCATAATCATTATTATTTTTTTAATCATTATCATTATCTATCATTATTGTTATTAATATAATCATGTTGATATTATCATTATCACTTTTATCTTCATTAATATTGTTATTATTATCATCATTGATAATATTATTTTTATTATCATTATTATTATTATTGTTGTTGTTGTTGTTATTATTATTATTATAATTATTATTATCATTATTATTATTATTATTTTGATTATTATTATTGTTATTATTATTATTATTATTATTATTATCATCATTATTATTATTACTATTATCATTATTGAACTTATTTATTGTTGTCACTGTTATCATCATTGATATTATTATCATTATCATCAATGTAATAATATCATTAGCATTACTATCATTAGTATTATTAGCACTATGATAATTTTATCATCACCATAATCATCATTCCTACACTGATTACCATAATTATGATCATTATTATTTACATTATTTTGACAATCATTATCATTCTAATATCATTACCATCATTATTATCATCGTTCTCATTATAATCATCATGATTATTAGACTTTATGGTCATTATTATTATTATCATATTTATTGTTATTATCCTTACTATTATTATCATTATTATTTTCATCACTATCATTATCATCTTTATTATCATTGTTCTTATCATTAATATTATTATTGTTATTGATATCATTATCGTCATCATCAATATCATTATTGTCATCAATATTTTTATTGTTATTACCATTTTCACCCTCATCACTCTTATGTTTATAATCATTATCATCCTTGTCATTATTTTTCTTATCATCATTATCATTACCATCATAATAACCATTATTATCATTGTTATAAATCATTATCATTTCCATTACCATACATATCAATTTACTTCCTTCGTCTTTTTTTACATATAATGTTTATCATATTTCAAATAACTATATTAGTTTTTTTTCTTTTTTCCTTTTTCTTTTAGAATAATACGTTCCTACTGAATGTTTATTAGTTTGTTTATGCAGGAAGTTTTTAATGTCCGGAAGTGTAATACAAAAGCGAGGCAATAATGCTATTTACTTGAGTTTTTTTTATGAGATTTGGAATCGGGTTGGAATATCTTGTTTATTTACTGTATGGAGAGAAAGAGAGAGATAAAGAGAGAGAGAGAGAGAGAGAGAGAGAGAGAGAGAGAGATAGAGAGAGAAAGAGAAGAGAGAATGAGAGAAAATATGTGCATTCACCAATGAATCACTGTTCGTATACTATGCGTGTGTGTATATGTACTGTACTATATATTGCACTGTCACTGTCCTGATTCAAACCTGTTCAAACATGTGCATGCGTGTGGGTGAGTTAGTGGGTGTGTTAGGGCGTGCATGTGGGTGGCACATACAATACATGAGCACTATACATAAACATCGTCTTTTTGTTAAAACTCGAAAAAAGGGAAGTAAAAAACACACACTTTCAACATGTATCCTTTACTGATAAACGGCTACACGTCACAGAGATTTTTTTAAATTCTTCATCACAGCAAATACAACACTTATGCAGTCAACTCCCGCCTGGAGCCTGTCAAGTTGTTGTTTTTTTATAATCTATATATTTTCACGGTCTGGCTAATTTCCCTTGTATCGTCTTCTTGACGTCATGTGCGTCAAGATGTGGATGGGAGACGAGTTGCAAACGAGACGCTATGTTCGCAATGTTCAGGAGAAAAGTTGTCGCAATCGGGATACAAGTGTAAAAAAAAAAAAGGAAGTTCGTATCCCCTTCCACCCCACCTAAAGTGGGGGGGAGGGGGAGCAGAAGTCCGTCGTTTTCTTCACGTAGATGAAAGCTTTTTTCGCGCTTTCTTTCTATTTTCATATCTTTTTTTTTTCATTTTCATTTCAACTTCTCTCTCTCTCCGTCTATTTCTTCTGTCGTCAGCTAGTCAAGGATCCAAAGTCGTTTTTATTTTTCAGGAATTTTGATCGAAATTGAACGCTAATGAAACCACTTCCTGTGTGTTCCATTCCCGTTTTCAACTTCTTTTCACTTGAAACACAAAAGACACGATCTCCATCTTTTCTCTCCAATGAATATTGGCCTTCCATCGGTCAAACATCAGTGATATATCTAACCATTGCTATACCTTCAATATCATCTTCCAATAATTGTCATATTACGTAAAATCAGTGTTTCAGCAATCGGAATTCTGTCACAATCACTATCATCATATTCCTTATTATTAATTTTGGATAACAGTCACTGTCCTAATGTACGAAGTTCGTTTACACAAGTTTCTCATTGATACATTTATGACAATAACTTAGGATAGCTTAATTCCTTAAAACAATAATATATAGTTCGGCTAGCATTCATGACACGCCGTTAGACATCGAAACATCTAACCTACAGGACTCGGTTACTCATTATTCCTACGATTCACCTCCTTTGATCCTCTTGTCTGGCATCCTTCTGAGGAGGCTTCAAGCTCTAGGATCTCATCTCAGCGGTGGCGTGACAGAGATCAGACTCACTGTAGGATTTTTCTTGGGAAATCACCCACCTTCTCCATCCATATACCTGTACGAAAAGGCGTCGTTTGACCTGCCCGTGTTAGCGCAGCCGGTCGCCAAAGACCACGTGTGAACCACATTATCCCTCTTAGTGAACGTTGAGTTAAAATTTCTAGTCAAATTCGAAAGGCAAATATACCGGCCTATATACAGTGTGCAGCCATTCACACTGGACAGAAAGGCCATGAAGTGGTACATGCTATACATACGTACATTTTAGAAGAAGCTATTGAAACGCCTAAAAGAATACTTTTTTTAAAGAGATTCCTGATCGTGGGTCTGGATGGACGACCAGCGTTGCGCTTCCCGTTCTTCACGACGCCCTCTAACGGATCTCCTAACGATGCCTTCTCACTTGAAATCTCTCCTGTCTCTCTTCATCACCGTCGCTTACAACGGATTCCTAGCAAGCTTGAAAGAGGGTCATTTGATGTTTTTTTCTTTTTCTCAAAATTAAAAGAGGGTATCACTTTTTTTCCCTGATTATCCCAGGCCTTACAGAATAGTGGTCTTGTTACGAGTAAGGGCAGGAGTCTCAAGTTACCGTGTTGTTATGATGTGATGTACTCTTTTCTAAATCTTATGTCTGTGCATTATATATATATATATATATATATATATATATATATATATATATATATATATATATATATTCCCATGATGATGTACATCCTAAACACGATTCATATATATGTTATGTGCTGCTACACTGTCATATATACTGTCACTATAATGTTAGGATGTTGAGTTATCTTCAGTTCTGACAGGATGTTATCAAATATTTCGATGATGTTATGCTTCCCCGTAGTGTAATCTTACTGGTGAATGTGCTTCCTTGACATACTACGATTCTTCATGTGCTTCCTTTTAATTGATATGATCTTTATTGTGCTTCCCTTTCAATGATGTGTTATCTTATGCCTACTGATGATGTTATAGGTGTTCCCTTATCACTGCATGTGGTTACATGTAATGCCCTACCATGCTATGATGTTAAAAAGTGCTTCCCGTCCATGGTATCAGGTTACATGTATTCCCATGTAATGATTGCATCATATTATTCTTATTATGAATAGACATTGCAAGCCTTTCATTATTATAGTATGTTGTCACAGTATGCTTCCCTAACTGATTGTGATGTTATGCGTGCCTATGTTGTATCATGTTGGTTGTCTAAGATTCAGGATTCAGGATGCACGTTTCAATCATGGAATGTTGCACAGAGATTTAGCGGATGTATAATTATACCAAGAGTTGTTGTTATCAGTCCTAACCGTTTTACCTCCTATGGTTACCCATGTAGATCGAAAAGCTTCCTTAATACTGCATATGTCCAATATTCCCGTCCTTAATCGCCTAGTAAATCACCAATGGCTTTTTAAGTTTACGTACTTCATAGAGGTCTTTGATTTGTGTGTATAGTTTTGGTCTTATATGTTAGTGATATGGCGTATATAGTGGATCTGTTGTATTGCTTAATCTATTGTTCATTTGTGTGTCTCTGTGTTGTACGTGCATTTCTGTGTGTGTGTGTGCGTGTGCGTGAGTGTGCGTGTGCGTGTCTGTGTGTGTGTGGACTAGCATTTCTATGTTTATGAATATTGAGGTCTGCAGAAAAAAAGTGCATTCTGTGCATGGGTGCGTATTATTTGGGTGAATACATAGATGTATGTGTATGCGCATGGATACAAGCATGGTTACACATATCAAAATATATGTAGACGCCAGTGTGCGTGCATGCGTTTGTGTACAGTCTCTTTCCCAAGTCCTTTCTAAACATGTCCCGATTGTTGTCTTGAGAATCAGTTAAAGCAACTTGCACTGAGGTGTTACGAGGCCTCGGTCACGCGAAGGGACTTCAGACGTCAATTATACGTGTGCATGCATTCTGTGTGTGGAGTAAATGTAAACATGTAATACATTAACTGTTAGCAGAATATATCTAGGTGTGTCTATGCCGGCTACGATAAGCGGAGGCGTGCAAAATACTGTGCTAAAAGCTGCTAGAACTTTTGTAGTGCGCTGCTGAGGGAGTGTAAAGTGTTGTCACAGCGGAGCTGGATGTGTATCAAGCGCTGGCGGTACACATGTGTGCTAAGCGCCAGTTGTTGGCAGAGTGGGCGTGCATGTGCTTTGTTTTGGCAATACGGGAGCAGTGCAGATAATCACTGTTGCCAGTGTGCAAGTGCAGGGGCATGCTGTTTGCAGGTTTAGAATGTGCAGTCGCTTGGTGCTAGCAGTGTGTTGACGTGTAATCAGTGCTGACAGAATGCGTCTAAACGTGTTGCCAGATTACCATGGTGCGCGCGTGCTCAAGTGGATGCTGCAATGGCAAATAGAATTTCATATTTTATCTAGAAGCTAGACAACTATGCAGTAAATAAAGAAACGTATTGGTGATAGTGTTTGTCTCTAGTTTAACGAATTATGACCACAATGAAACGGGAAGAGGTCGAATAAGGAGGTTTTCATAGCGACGCGAAACTCTGATCGAACTTCCACTGAGGCCGAGGATGGTCCTTCGAGAGAAAAACGGTGAAGACACGAGATCTCTGGATTTCTTAAAGTCTCATGGCGTGTCAGCTGTGCTTCTCCTTCTCAGAACAAGAAAGTAAAACTAATTCGCTGTGCTCTGGATCCTTGACGTTGGTGAAGCAGAAGAAAATAGTCGAGTCGATCCTGTTCTCGAAAAATTCGAGCGATTCGAAACACTTCACACCAAGTAGGATTTTTTTTTATACTCTTCCTCAGATACAACAATTCTACAAAATGTTCGGTCGTTTATAA
>NW_028234422.1:10115346-10117846 GCF_977035675.1 Penaeus japonicus
GATTGGCCGGAGAAAAGCAAGAGCGTGAACCGAGGTAAGAGGTCAGATGAGGTCACTGATTGACGCTGCTGCCAACACATCCCAGGGGATATTACTTATGTATCTGTTGTTTTTTCCTTCGTCTTCATCACTCCTGTCTTCCCTAAATCCTTCTGCTTTTATATGTCATGAGTCTGTTTTGTCATTTTTTATTTCTTGTCGTTTTCATGTGCTTTTTCGAACAATGGAATATCATCATTATTATTATTTCTATCGATGTTATTAAAATTATTACTATGACGATGATCATTATTATGATCTTTATTATTATTCATTCGTATCTTATCTTCATTATCATTATCATTCTTCTTCTAATACTTTCATTGTCATTGTCACTATTATTATTATCGTCATAATTATTATCATCATCAGTATTATTATGATCATCATAATTATTATTATCATCAGTATTATTGGTATCATTAATATTGTAATCGTTACTATTCTTCTTATCATGATCGTTATTATCAATATCATCATTATCATTATCATTATCGTTAGTATTATCATCATCATTTAATTATTGCTATCAATAATGATCAATATTATCTTTATCATTAATATTAGTATTATTGCTATCATTACTAACATTGTCACTATGATTGTTGTCATTATCATCATCATCGTTGTTATCATTACCATATTATTGTCATTATTATCATTATTGCTACCAATATAATTTCAATTATTAATGACTGTCATCATCGTAATAAGCACTATGATTATTATATTTATCAGCATTATCATTCATGTCATTATTATTATCATCATAAATATCATAATTATCAATACTACTATTACTCTTGTTATCTTTAGCTTTATCTTTAATGTAATTATTATAACTATCATTATCATCAGTATCTTTATCACCATTAGGCCCGACCCATCAAAACTGCTTACAAAAAGCAATAGCGGCAATGCTAGTGAGACAGTGAAACATGGGTGTACAATTCCGTAGACTCTGTGCAGCGCCACAACAGTGGCCCAAAAATTCTCATGGCAAATCGGTAAGGAATACGTGTGTATGTATGTGTCTATATGTGCGTATATGTGTATGTGCATGTGTATGTGTATGTTTTTATATGTGTTAATGTGTGTGTATGTGTGTGTGTGTGTGTGTGCGTGTGTGTGTGCGTGTGTGTGTGCGTGTGCGTGTGTGTGTGTGTGTGTGTGAGTGTGTGTGTGTGTGTGTGTGTGTGTGTGTGTGTGTGTGTGTGTGTGTGTGTGTGTGTGTGTGTGTGTGTGTGTGTGTGTGTGTGTGTGTGTGTGTGTGTGTGTGTCTTTGTTCCCTGTATATTGTACAATGAATATGAATATATATTTATTTCTTCATACCGTCTCGCCGACAAATATGCGATTTTAAACACAATTTCTCACTTCAACATCGAGTCATTAACAAAGTGCTCCGTTGGACGGTGAAAACATGCATTTCCCATGCAACAATGAGTCGCTATTCAACGGCACAAGGCATCGTCAAGAACGTGTCACGTCTTGTCATGAGTGAGGAGCACGAAGGGCAGGGCGCGCCGGGGCGATTTAAGGGCCAGGGGGCGTGAGGAGAGCGGGCGATCTAGAGTTGTAGCAAGAGTCGGGAGAGAATCGTTGGGGAAAGTAGGGGTGGGGGGGGGGTGAGGAAGGTCCCAAGGTAGAGGTTCCTTTGTAAGATTGTCAGAGAGAGTGAGATGTGTCCCCCCCTCCCCCCTCCCCCTTTTACCCCTAGCACACCCTCACACGCTGGATATAATAGGATAAAAGGGTGTTCTGGAATGGGTTGGGTGTGAGAAAGAGTGAGCGTGAGCGAAGGGAGGGGAGGGGAGACTGAGTACAAATCATTAACCACTTATGAGGTGATTAACGATGAATCTGTCTCGTTAATCTAATGTATCCGCGGTGATGAGAAATGAGATAAGCTTTCTGAATGGCGGAAAGAGTAAGGCCATGTACATAAGGACCATAATATAGAACCCCAAGCGAGAGAAATGTGATACACACCTAAGGAAAGGAACATACACATCAATCACAATGAATACTGACTCCAAACCGAAAAGAATCTGCCTCAGTATAGCAAAGTGAAAAGTTCATAGTACTTGTTCACAGTAAAGACACATCACACGAATTAATTAAGCTATCAGATGAGAAGCCAACGCACAACAGTAACGAATTAGTAACGACACATCTCCGAATTAACCATATTCCTGTGTCCTAAGCCAAGAGCATTTACCACATTCCAAGTAAAGAAGCGAAGAATGATACATGCTTATAACACAGAGACACATATATTATGACCGAAGCACAGGAGTGAATGCAAAATCTCAAAATATAAGAGAGCAATGTACATGCATACGGAGAATAACAAACGGGACGCTATAACATTCAAGCAAAGGAAGAGAACAGCATAATCCATGCCCTTAGCAGACAGCATAGTCCGTGCTCATTGGTGAAACAGGGACATGGATTACTA
>NW_028234422.1:10135346-10137846 GCF_977035675.1 Penaeus japonicus
ACAAACAAGCATACAGACATACACACACACGAGCAGAAAAAAAAAATCGTACACCAAAAAGCACACACACTCACATACACAGACAAATAAGCTAGCAAACAAAAACACACAAAGACCAGGACATACTCATCCTTCAAAACACCAAAGAAAGTATGAAAATGAGAAGCATGAAGTATTAAAAAATTGAGAAGCATTCTACATGAAGCCTATAAAGGGCCAAGACTGTAGTGGAATTAGTGTAAATAGTTTGGGGGAAAAATGTCTTAGAGAGGAGATGCGAGTTTGTTTTGGATAAATGTTTTCTCATGATCGCATATAAGAGAATAAAAATAGATATGAAGAGGAGGGAGATAGAGAGGAGGGGTGGGGGATGAGAGAGAGAGAAGGAGGGACATACAATATAGAGGCACAGTTAGACTAACAGAGGGAGTAAGAGAGACAGGCAGACTAGCAGACAGGGAAAGGAAGAGAATTTGCCTCACCCTTCTCTTCCTCACTCATTCTCTCTCTCTCCCTCTCTCTCTCTATCTATCTCTCTCTCTCTCTCTCTCTCTATCTCTCTATCTATCTATCTATCTCTATCTCTCTATCTATCTCTCTCTCTCTCTCTCTCTCTCTCTCTCTCTTTCTTTCTTCTTGCACCCTACTACGAAGGGGAGTCATGCAATCTGCAATTATGGATTTCAGCTTCATCATCACACAAGACACATTACGCAGCATTGCTTTCTGATAAGCGATTTTCTATCAATACTGTCTCTACCTCCTTACATCATGACTCCTCTTACACTATATTCAAACTTTTTTGTTATTACTTCCTTTTATCTCCTTTGCTCACTCTTCACTGCCAGTTCTTCTTTTTCTTAGCATTGTATCCCTGTATCTCCTTTCTTCGATGTGGATATTTTAGCGTATTTCTTCCTTTTCAAATGATGTCCGTGGAAACATCTAGTTTTGGATAAATGAAATATTCATGCCATGACAAAGTAGTCCATATCTTTTTCTGTGTTCGGTGATGTGAGGTACGAGAAAAGGCATTTGTATCAGATTTACATAGACCTGTGTACAAAAAAAAAATGCTTTGGGATTTGTTCCAAAAGATTCGGGTCTTATTGAATTCATTCCGCATTAGGGGAAGAAAAAAGTTGTGTTCTTCAATAACCTGAATGTTAATAATGGCATAATCATGTGTATAAAAATGATAATGAAATTTGAAAGTTGATAATGAAGGAATGAATAATCACGTTAATAATTATAAGACAAACAAAATATGTTTTATGAAAGTCGAATGTACACACAAACACACACGAGGGTGAACGTGTATATGTAATGTTTTGTATTTATAATATATCTCTACAGAGGCGCGTGTCTGTCTGTCGTCGTCATGTGTGGGTGGAACAAGTCTATCACCGTGACTGTAATCCAGTTAAAAATCATTATATCGGTTTATTGTTTCATAGACCCCAGTTAATACAATAATTGGCCCCGTAAGTACTAGGTAAGCCGGATCTTCTGGGACCTTTTTGTGTAGGTGTGTGCATGTATGTACGTGTGTGTGTGTGTGTGTGTGTGTGTGTGTGTGTGTGTGTGTATGTGTATATATATATGTATATATATATATATATATATGTATATATATATATATAATATATATATATATATATATATATATATATATATATGGTAGTATACTTATAATATATATATGTGTGTGTGTGTGTGTGTGTGTGTTTGTATATGTGTTGTGTATGTACAAACCCACAATATTGAGAGAAACGGAGGCCAGGGAGACCAAAGAAAGGCTTGCATATCCATTATAACAAGTCATTCCCTCATTATCCTAGGGATGAGCAAAGTCCAAATCTCGGGGCTAATAGCGGTGTATACCTGCGGCCAGCACAATGGATTCTCTTCTTTGAACCAGTACAAAGACATTGGCCTTCCCCTCCTCCTCTTCCTTCCCCCTCCCCCTCCCTCCCCAAAGCTCTCCCACCTCCTCCCTTCCCCCTTCCCATCCCCTGCGCCCCCCCCCCTTCCCTCCAACACCTTTCATACATCTGACGAGGAATACCTCACTGAGATCTCCTCGCCTCGCATAATCTAATTGTATGTGACGTGGGGAGGAGGATGAAAGAGGAACAGAAGGAGGAGGAGGAGGAGGAGGAAGAGGAGGAGGAGGAGGAAGAGGAGGAGGAGGAGGAGCAGGAAGAGGAGGAGGGAGGAGGAGGAGGAGGAATAGGAGGAGAAAGAAAAGGAGGGTGAAAAGGAGGAGGGGAAGGTTGAGGAGGAGGGGTAGAAAGAGGAGGGGGTTGGAGGAGAAGGAAGATGAAGAGGAGGGTGAGGAGGGAGAGGAGAAATAGAAGGAAGAACGGATGGGGAAGGAGGAGGAGGAGCAGGATACAGGGAAAGAGGAACAGGAGGCGAGGAGGAGGAGGAGGGGTATGATCCCAAAGCGCCTTCTGTTATCTGTCTGACAGACGAGTGGGAGGGGAGTGGATGCGAA
>NW_028234422.1:10147846-10152846 GCF_977035675.1 Penaeus japonicus
AGGGGGAAAGAGTGATGAAGGGAATACGCTATCATTATGGCATATTATAATTTATTAGACATAACGTTATGGTTTCATAAATAAATTACTGATATTGATGGTATTGCGATTTCCATTAATCACTGTAGCTGTAGAGCCATAATTTATGTTAAGGAAAGTAACCAAGTATTAAGTAATCTGATATTACTTTACCATATTTTGTGTACTTTTTATCATCATAAAGATATCACCATGCCCTTTTCATTCCTATTTTACATGTATTATCATAAAAATATAATCATATTACCATCATACATATATTACGTCTGTGATGTAAATATGACACTGATTATACACGCGTGTACACACGAACATACACACACACCGCACAAACACCACGCAAAAACACAGACACACACATAAACATACACACATACACATACACACCGATATAAACAAACACACACACACAAACACATAAGCATACACACACACACGCATATATACACACCGATATAAACACACACACACACACAAACACATACACACAGGCAATCACAAACGCAAATATAAACTCCCATTGATGTCACATGCATTCATAAAACAAAGCAGGAGTCAGACAAAAACATGTGATTTTATCTTTCTTGTTGTGTCTGCATACAGTGACATGGAGAGGTTGCCAGATGTTTTATTAATTTCTTTTAGTAGAATGTCTCTTAAGTGTATTAGATATGATATCAATATTGATATGCTTTTTCATACATTTTTTAATCTATTTATCGCAATATGGAAGGGTTGCCAAATGTGAGTTAAATGTTATTTTAATCGAAAGTAGAAATATATATATATAAGCATGTTAATATTTACATGTTTTTTTTCGTTCATTTTCTTGTTTCTTTATCTATGTATTCATAGATATCTTTGACTGTATTCATATTTGTCTTTGGTATCACCATGAAAGAAAACGTGAATACAGGGTAATCAAAAATAGATAAGTATTTACTAATAGATGCAGGAAGTATAGCTCTAATAAGGTTTAATCAATTCAAGAAATAGAGGCAGTTGTGAAGATGATTTTGATGATGGAGATAATGGTGATCATGGTAATGATGTAGATAATGATGATGATAATGAGGAAAATGAGAATTATTGTGATGAATTATTATAATATGATGGTAATGATGATGATAATTATAGTGATGATATCAATAATGATAATAAATATATTGATAATTATGATAATGATAATTACAATAATAAAAAATAAAAAGATAATAAGTAAAATCATGTCTAACAATCATAAAAACTATTCTTATTCTGTTGATTATCATTACTAACATTATTGTTACCATTATTATTATTGTTACTATCATCATTGTCGCTATGATTATTATCATTACTATCATTATTATCATTATTATTGTTATTATGATTATTATTATTATTATTATCATTATTATCATCATTATTGCTATTATTATTATTATTATCATCATTATGATTATTGCGTGTTCTCGTCCCGCAAGCGCCCGTCTAAATAAAAGGAGGTAGGTCGAATGATCGAGGAATTTGTGGAGCGGTCGATCGAGAGATATAGAGGGCGCCATTAGCGATAAGACCGGGGCGGAAATGGCAATATTACGACCTCCCCCCTAACCCCCCTAACCCCCCTGCAGCGGGAAGAAGTGGGGGGAGGAAAAGGAAGGAGAGAAGGGAGGAAAGGTGGGAGGGAAGGTGGGAGGGAGGTGAGGAGGGAGGGAGAGGATAGGATGGAGAGAGGGAGAGAGGGAGGAAGGAAGGGAGAGAGAGGAAAGGTGGGAGGGAGGGAGGGAGTAAGGGAGATAGAGAGAGGATGGAGGGAGAGGGGGAAGGGATATGGAGAGGGATAGTGGGAAGGGAAGTAAGGAGGGAGGAAGGGAGGGAGAGGATGGAAGAAGGGAGAGGAGGGACGGAGAGGAGGTAGGGAGAAAGAGGAGGGGGAAGGGAGGAAAGGAGAGGAGACGAAGGAGGGAGGGAGGGAGATGGGGGTTAAGGGGAAAATTGTGTGTGGTTGCGGTGAGAAATAAGGGCGCGAAAAAGGTTGAAATCCGAAATGGTTTTGATGAGAGAAAGAATGAATGCGATAGAGAGAGCGAAAGACAGAGAAACGGACAGGCATACAGAGACAGAGATAGAGAGGAGCAGATAGAAATAGAGAGCGAGGGGGGGAAGGGAAAGAGAGACGGAAAATAGAGAGAAAGAGATACAGAAAGAGAGAGAGAGAGAGAGAGAGAGAGAGAGAGATAGAAAGAAAGAGAGAGAGAGAGAGAGAGACAGAAAACAGAGAGAAAGAGAGAGAGGCATAGGGAGAGAGAGAGAGAGACAGCGAGAGGAAAAAAAAACACTTATTCCCGTCCTCAGGCATATCGGCCAGCTGGGAAAGTGCGTTTCCTAGTATATCTCTGCTGAGCCGATCACTGCTTATTTTCGGGCTTACTAACCTGTTCTCACTTCCTGTCCTTCTCTCCTTCATCAAGGCCTCTCGTATTCTTTGTCTCTTTGTCTATCTCGCTTGGTCGCTCAGTATTTGTCTATCTTTCTTTCTCTATCTCTCTTTCTCTTTCTCTTTCTTTCTCTCTCTCTGACTCTCTCTCTCTCTCTCTCTCTCTCTCTCTCTCTCTCTCTCTCTCTCTCTCTCTCTCTCTCTCTCTCTCTCTCTCTCTCTCTCTCTCTCTCTCTCTCTCTCTCTCCTCTTTCTCTCTCCCCCTTCTCTCTCTCTCTCTCTCTCTCTCTCTCTCTCTCTCTCTCTCTCTCTCTCTCTCTCTCTCTCTCTCTCTCTCTCTCTCTCTCTCTCTCTCTCTCTCTCTCTCTCTCTCTCTCTCTCTCTCCCTCAAGGCACCTCGCTGCGTGGATAATGTGTCACTTGAGTTGTCGTAATTTTCTCAACGTTGCCCCCCCCCCTTCCCTGCGTCCCTTCTCCTCTCCCCTTCCCTCCCTCTCCCTCCCTCTGTCCTTTCATACTCCCCCCCCGCCCCTTCTCTTCAGTTCTTCCCCTCTTTCCCTCACCCTTTCTTCCTTTCTCCTCCTTCCCCTCCTTCAGACTTTATCCTTCCGTCTTCCCTCTCAGCTTGCCCCTCTCCTCTCCTCTCGTTCCCCCTCTTCACTCCCTTCCTTCTTCGTCCATCCTCTTATCTTGGTCTCTCATTCTTTCCACTTCCCATCCACTCCTGCTTCTATCCTCTCGGCTTATCTCTGTGCTCCCCTTTCCCCTCTCTTTTCGTACATCTCGTCTCCTCTCTCTCTCTCTCTCTCTCTCTCTCCATTTATCTATCTTTCTATCTATCTATCCATTTATCTATCTATCTATCTATCTATCTATCTATTTATCTATCTATTTATCTTTATGTCTATCTATCTATCTATATATCTATCTATATCTATCTATCTATATATCTATCTATATCTATCTATCTATATATATATATATATCTATCTATCTATCATATATATATATATTTATATATGAATATATATATATATATATATGAATATATATATATATATATATATATATATATATTTCTCCATCTATCTATCTATCTATCGATCTATATCTATCTATTTTTCTATCTATCTGTCCGTCTCTCTCTCTCTCTCTCTCTCTCTCTCTCTCTCTCTCTCTCTCTCTCTCTCTCTCTCTCTCTCTCTCTCTCTCTCTCTCTCTCTCTCTCTCTCTCTCTCTCGCTCTCTCTCTCGCTCTCTCTCTCTCTCACTCTCTCTCTCTCTCTCTGAGGTTTATAATACTTAGTGATGGCTATGAAAAAATCACAACTAATTATAATTGTAATATTAATAATGACAGCAATGATTATCATGGATACAATAATAATGATAGATATATTTATGATTATGATGACACAGTAATTATCATGATAACGTGGTAATGACTAGGATAACAAAAATAATGGGGATATTAGTGGTAATGATCCTTGTAATAATGATAATAGATATAGTAATGATAATTATCACAATGATAATGATTACCATGAGAAGGATAATGATGAAAAAATTGTAGTGAACCAGGAGTTTATTTTGAGCCATTAGTTCACTTAATTACCTGTTAATGACCTCATTAGGCCATGGCTTGGGTCAAACACTATTATGGAGAGATATTCATAATTGGTGAATTATTATATACCTCGTAGTTGTGAATACATCAGCTGTCTTTGTTTGTTACAAGCACGAGTATGCTTCGCGGCCGTCCACCCGCCCACTCGCCCATTCGCCCGCCCGTCCGAACACCCTGCCGCGTCCATCTTTTTAAATGAGGGCCATTCAGGTGGCCATGCCTGGAAGAGGGCCAGTGAAAATGGCCCTGGCCATGAGGGGAGTTCTGGGGCATTGCAGGGAAACCCGAGAAATGGGCAGAGAGTAAGGACCGAGGGGGAAGGGTTGTTTTGCTAGGGGGGGGGGCGACGCGTGTCACGTGGCTTGAGTGATTTGTATTTTTTTTGCTTTTTTTGTTTTTTGTTTTTTTTTTGTGTTAGAAAGTTAGTGACGTTATTAAGTCGCTCATGAACGTCGCGTTTTCATCGCAACCACAATCAAAGTTACGAGAGATTTTTGATAACAAGTAATATCACTGGGAAAAACAACCTAACCACCACATATAACGACATTTTTTAATAATAATAGTAATAATAATAATGATAGTAATAATAATAATGATAATAATAATAATAATAATAATAATGATAATAATAATAATAATAATAATGATAGCAATGATAGTAACAATAATGATGGTAGTAGATAGCAATAATAATGCTGGTGACAATAGTGATAAACATAATGATGATAATAATAACGATGATAAATTATGATAATACTGATAGCTATAATGATAATGGTAATTATGATGATGATATCAATAATACTGATAATGACGATGATGATGAAAAGTGATAATAATAACAATAATGACAGTTATAATGATGATGTCAATTAAGACGATACTGATGGAAATAACAATAGTGACGATG
>NW_028234422.1:10170346-10172846 GCF_977035675.1 Penaeus japonicus
CCTTTACAGGAATGTAAGGCGAGAGAGAGCATGAGAATAGGTCACTGAGAGCAGAGACGGAGGAGGGGAAGAGAGAGGGAGAAGAGGAAGAGAGAGGGAGAAGAGGAAGAGAGAGGGATGGAGAGGAAGAGAGAGGGGAGAGGGGGAGAACAGGTCACTGAGAGCAGAGACGGAGGAGGGGAAGAGAGAGGGAGAAGAGGAAGAGAGAGGGAGGAGGGGAAGGAAGAGGAAGAGAGAGGGGGAGGGGGAGGGGAAGGAAGAGGGAGGAGGGAGAAGTGGAAAAGAGAGGGAGGAGGGGAAGGACGAGGGAGGAAGGAAAGAAAGAGGAAGGAGGAGAGGAGAGAGAGAGGGAAGGGAGAGCGAAGGAGGAAGTAGAGAGAGAGGGGGGAAGATTGAGGGATAAAAAATAGAGAGGGGACACGGAAGAAAGAAAGAGGGGGGGTTGGAAAGGAGGAGACCGAGGAAAGGGAGGGGGAGAGGGGGGAGGGGGGAAGAGATTAAGGTGGAGATCAGTTGGTGAAAGAAGGAAAGTGTAGTGTCTCTGGGAGATAAAAAGATATATAGATATATCTTTTTGATCATATTAACAATGATAATAATAATAGTAATACCAAGGATACTGATAATTAAAATGATAATGACAACAGTAATGATAACAATCATTTTGATGGTAATGATGATAATGATAATAATAATTATCATAATCATAACAACAAAAATGATAATGATAAGAACAATAACAATAATGATTTTAAGGATAATGATAATAATGATAATGATGATAGTAATAATGATAATAAGAATATTAATAATAATGATAATAATGATATTTATAATAATTATAACATTAAAACAAAGGACAACGAAGGACACACAGGAAAACACACGATTATGCCGAAGCCCTTTTCGCATTACTGCTTCATCAGGGCATAATACACATGTGTTATAAAAGGGCTTATATATGTTACAGAGGTCAGGTCATAGCAATGATTAGTTGCGCGACGACCTTGGATAGTTCGTGGCTCCCCGGTGCGATGTTCATGTTGATAGTTGAGTGTATCAATGCCGCTTCTATCATCTTCCTTTGCTCTTGGGGCCAGACCTTGTTTGGTGATGGAGGGCTGGGACCACTTAGGGAGATGGCCGTCGTTATCGACTTGTACAACGAAGGCGATCTTGGTGTCATGTCTCCTGGGGGCGTGGCGGTGTTGCCCGATTCGTTGTTCATCCACCGCAAGGTATATTATACACCTGGCTAAGGGGCCTACGGTGGTCTGGCCTCTTTTCTCTGGTAATGTCGCAGATTTTTTTCCCGATGTGGTGGCGATCTTGATTGTATGTGTCCCGCTAGGGCCTCCAGCAGATCGGTCATCTCCGAGTGTGGGAGAATTATTCTCTGAGGGATGTCGTGCGGGTCGTCTTTTTTAGGTCTATCCATTATTTTTTTGTTCTGCTTTGCGCCTCAGGTGTAGTAGCACACATCGGGGGTAACGGAGGCGTAGGAAAGTGTTTTGTATATGTTGGATTTCCTCTTTTAGAAATTCAGGGCTGCAGATCTAAGTACTCGGAGGAAGAAACCAATAATTACTCTTTCTTTAGTTCTTTCTTTAGTGGACAGAGAAGAAATGGATAAGGTCGTCTTTATCCGTGGGTTTCTTCTACATAGAAAATACCGATCCGTCAGGGCTCCTGTGTATCCTGGTGTCGAGGAACGGTGAATGGTCGTCTCGTTCCTCTTCTTTGGTTAATTGTATGCCGGGGCGCGCCATGTTCAGCCTTCTGCAGAGGTCCTGAAGGTCCGTCCTCGTAGGTACTACGGCGATGACGTCGTCCACTTTGTTACCTACAACGTGTCAGTGATGATCGGTCTCGAGGGTCTCCGTGAAGAGCTGGACAAGAACTGCTGATAGTGGAGAGCCCATTGCAAGTCCTTGGATCTGTTCATATTCATTGCCACGGAACTCGAACGGGCCGAACGCCACACACAAGCTGACGAGGGCGACGTCGTCATCCCTCGGCAAAGGGAGCAGGTCCTCATCCAGTCCTTCCGTCGTTCGTCTAGTTGCTTCGATGACTTCGCTGACGGGCACGTTGGTGAAAAGTGATTTGGCATCGAAGCTTCCAAGCTTTTTGCACCTCATTCGTATGCCTCGGAGTTTTTCCATCAAATCGGTGGAGTAAGATAGATGGCAGCCACTGATGGAGTTGAGGGCGGGTGAAAGAGGTGCTGCAAGCCTCTTTGCCAGACGATGGAGGGCGCTCGCGGTCCCGTTGGTAATGGGTCTCACGAGGCATACGAATGAGGTGCAAAAAGCTTGTGTACTATGCCTGATGAAGCGGTAAAGCGGAAAGGCCTTCGGCATATTCGTGTGTTTTCCTGTGTTTCCATCGTTGTTTTGCTTTCAACTTTTTCAGCATGAATCCTTCAAATGATAACAATGATAATGATAATAATGACGATGATAATGACAACAAAGACAATAATGATAATAAAAGTGAA
>NW_028234422.1:10195346-10197846 GCF_977035675.1 Penaeus japonicus
CCAATGAAATTACTCCAAGCCAGTTGAGGTAAGTCACAGCCAACGCAATTTATCATAATTTATTTACAATATCGAAACACACACATACATACACACACGCATACACACACACATACCCCCCCCCCCCACACACACACATATATATATATATATATATATATATATATATAGAGAGAGAGAGAGAGAGAGAGAGAGAGAGAGAGAGAGAGAGAGAGAGAGAGAAGGGGAGGGGACACAGAGACACACACACACACACACACACACACACACACACACACACACACACACATATATATATATATATATATATATATATATATATATATATATATATATATATATATATATATATATATATCAGTGCGTATGTATGTGTGTGTGCGTTTCATCTCACTCTAAGATTCATGTCGAAAGTGACAATCAATTGTAAGCTCGGGCGCAGCAGATAGACCCTTCCAATATAACATCCAATACAAAAAAAAAAAAAAAAAAAAAAATAGAAGAACCATTCGAATCTACAAAATCAAACATGAAAATCGAAAACCAGAATTTCTAAAATAAGATTATACAGAAACTAGATAAGATGGAAAGCATAAAAAAAAGAAAAAAAAAGAACTGTATAGGGGGACAAGGAGGTATGCGAGAGGTCTGAGGAACGTGAGAGAGAGAAATAGCCCGAGTGCTTCTTGTGGTAAAGAGATAGGCATGGAATGTGGACTGAGAAGATGGGGGTGTGATGAAAGATATTATACGAGTTGTAAGGGAGAGATGGACGTTGCTGTTAAATTTGATTCAGTGGTGGAAACAAAACATCATACACGTTTCAATAAATGTGATTTGTGTATAATAGGGTTTTCTACCAAAGTGTTTTGTGTTTAACGTTGTGCTTGAATATATTTGTGCTTTATGAATCGAAAATATAGATACAACTAAAATAGAAACGGCTTGAAGTTTTGATTAATCTTTGCTAGAGAGACTGATCTGCAGTTTGCAAAATGCAATCAATGAGAAACGAAACCCTGTTATGCTCTGTTGTCATTGAATTTCAAGACAGCGGAAGAGGGGGAGACAGAGAGAGAAGGGGAGTGAATGTTAGAGAGAGAAAGAAAGAAAGGGAGAGAGAGAGGGGGGGGGAGAGAGAGAGAGAGAGAGAGAGAGAGAGAGAGAGAGAGAGAGAGAGAGAGAGAGAGAGAGAGAGAGAGAGAGAGAGAGAGAGAGAGAGAGAGAGAGAGGAGGGATAGAGAGAGAGAGAGAGAGAGAGAGAGAGAGAGAGAGAGAGAGAGAGAGAGAGAGAAAGAGAGAGAGAGAGACGGGGGAGGGGAAAGAGGAGCTTAGTAGAGGAGGAGGATAGGGAGGGAGGGAGGGAGGGCGGGAGCCAGCAGCAGGGGTCAGAGGCAGAGGATAGGGAGGCACACGATCCCAAGTAATCGGATTATAAGAGTCCTTAATTAAGCGATACTGTCATAGTGATCAGGAGGAGCCGGAAGCCCAGACCCCATGCGTTCCTGTGCTCGACCATACCCCCCTCCCTCCCTCCCTCCCGCCCCACCTCACCTTCCCCGCTATCCCATACAGATCTTCCCCTCTCCCTCCCTCCCTCCTCCCTTCCCTCCCTCCCGTCAACCCGTTCCCATCTTCTCTCGTCCTATCGACCCCCTCCCCTGCTCTCCCCTATAGACCTACACCCCAAGCTCCCACACCCCCTCCCCATCCCCTTCGCTCCCCCTCCCTCCCACACCCCCTCCCCACCCCCTCCCCCTCCCCTCCCTCCCCCTACCCACCCATCCAGCTCTCCACCCACCCTAACCCCGGGGGGTCCACCCACGTACCCCCCACCCCTCTTGCATGACCGTGGCGCATGAATGACCTTTTCTTCAACCCTTAGCAGTAGGCCTCTGGTTAGGTTAGGTCATCGCTTAGATTCGTTTGGTTAATTTAGTTAGGTTGGGTTGGGTTATCGCTTAATTTGGTTAGATTAGGTTAGGTTAGGTTAGGTTAAGCTAGTTTGGGTGGTTAGGTTAGGTTAGGAAACGCTAGTTTGGTTAGGTTAGGTTTGGTTTGGATACGCTAGTTTGGTTAGGTTAGGTTAGTTCAAGTTATGTTAGGTTATCGCTCTGGTGATACATAAATGGAAAAAAATACGATTGATGATGATTTGTAATTACGATGATGGAAGGCATGATATTGATGATAATGATAATATCATTAATGGTGATAACAATAATGATGATAACAATAATAATGACAATGATGATAAGGACGATGATAAGGATAATTAGAATAATAATGATAATAGTAATGATAAGAATGAGAAGGATGATTATAATAAGGGCAATAATAGTAATGATAATAATTATAATAATAGTATTTGCAATGATAATTCTGAGATAATTAATGATAATGATAACAACAATGATAATGATAACAATATTATAAATTATGATAATGATGATATTGATAATAATGATAATAATAAGGAAAATAACTAATAATGGTGATA
>NW_028234422.1:10205346-10212846 GCF_977035675.1 Penaeus japonicus
TCTAAAAGTTTGGACTAAGTAATTGATCAAACATTACAAGCGGTAGTTCATAAAATTCTTTTCTAGAATTATCACGGGTATATATATATATATATATATATATATATATATATATATATATATATATATATATATATATATATATATATATATATATATATATATATAAATTGATGACTATACTCCTAAAGAGAAATGAAATTGCACTGTGTTGCAGTGAAAATTACCATTATTCTCAAAACTTGAGTATTAGCCATTACAGTTGTTAACATTGTTGACGACATAGGTGCAAAAGACAAAGTGATTATTTCATACAGAATCTAAATACACTTTGGTAAATCTTTAGTTTATAATCATTCCACTTTGATATATTTTTTTAAACCTCTTAGTGGGGTCAACTCATTAGTTATTGATATTATGATTATTATTATTATTATCATTATTATTATTATCATTTATTATTATCATTATCATAATCATTATCATTGTCATTATCATCATTATTATCATTATCATTATTTTCATAGATTATTGTTGTTATGACTCTCATTACTTTTTTTTTCTGTTTTAAGGATAACATGCATCAAAACTATGTGTTATAATTTTCTTGAATTAATATTAAAGATGTTTTAAACTCTACACTTGGAATTTTATGGTATGTTATACATTTTTCATCACATATAATAGAAGATTTGCAAATATGAGTCATTTTGTGGAAGAACCTACTCTGACTGCAAAAAGTCAGAAAAAAATGTTTGTAAGTATGGGAAAATTTTTAAAAAGAAACAACAAAAAGCTAAACTAAAGAAAAGAAAAAAAGGCAAAAGTCGATCATGAATGAAAGCTCATCACTTTTTTCTTTTTTCGTTCAGTTTCAAAAAGAAAAAAAGGGGAAATGGAATGAAAATGGTATTTATACATTTTGATTGTCATTAGTTTATGTTGTTTTAGCCATATTTCATATATGCAAAATTATTTCGAACTTGGATGTTATCATGAATAGGATTTGAACTATTCAGAAATTGCCACACATGATTATTAAAAATTATACATATTCCATCAGTGAAAGTCTGAAAAACAGCTGCACAGAAAAGAGAAGAAAAATCATGAAGCAGTAAATTGCACACAGACTTGAAATTCCATAACAATCTTTCTTGTCACTGTTCTATATTTCAATGAGCTTATACTTGTTCATTGTGTTTCTTAGTATTCAAGACCCATCTTGCATTTAGCTTAACACCAAAAACTTTGTTGTCATCCTCATTTACCAAAGAAGAGCTTTATCACATGGGGCTTAAAATCTTATAATCACCTTTAAAAAGTCAGGGGAAGTTGGTCACACCCAGCATATATCTATGGCCAGTCACAATCATATTTCTCGTGAATGCAAGACGAGCAAATGAATCACACAATCCAGGTGAGTAGAAGTGGTGAGGAGGGGTTGGGGAGCTAGTTTTGCCTGACTTTATGCTGGTGAATGGTTAGCCCTGAATAGGCTCCTGTCCTAGACTCTGCTATCTTGCTGTAATTGTGTTCCAATATTTGTTACATTGATGTGAATGTCCCAGTATTTGTTAAATTGAGGTGAGGTGCAACAACAAAGAATGACTGGTTAAAGCTGGCATGCTAGCTCTGACATTGATCTATTCTATTATAGTAGAGAAAGTTAAAATCAAATGAAGTCTTCTTAGTTCCAAATAGATATTAGTAAAGTTTATTTTTTATTTCTATGATTATTCCAGCAACACAGAAATTACTGTTAAAGCAGTATTGAAATATATACTTTTACATTAATAAGGGAGGGAATTTATATAGATATATAGATGAATGTATAGATAGACAGATAGATATATACAGGTTTAGATATATTGTTATGTATCGGCCCATTGAAAGGTCACTAATCAGAAGTCATTTATCTGTTTTTTTTTTAACCTGTATGCTAAAGGATATAAAGGGTAACATGGATGATTACAGCATTTTAAAAAGTATGAATAAGAAAAAACATCTGATTCTGGGTGATTTTTTTTTTTTCATAAAAGAAACAGCAGCTGTATTATCACCATATTAGTATGGCACTTTTTATGTGATTAGGTAGATAAAATGGTATAATATAGAGTATGTATGACCAGATATATAAAGCAGTTACATCCTGTTTATGGTTTTATCAGAAATGAATATGGAAAGACATAATACTCTTTATTGTATATTATGTCAATTATGAATATGTTTTGAGTTCTCTCTCATTGTCTGACTCCCAATGCAAAATTATGCACATTAAATACATATGTATCTACTTACATTCTTTTTTTCTTTCTTTTTTTTTCCTTTTTTTCTATTTCTTTCTTTCACATCTTCTAAATCTTCATTCCCTCTCATTACCCAAACATAATTGTAATGTTAAAGCCATCCCTTGATTTTGGTTTCTAATCCAGCACATCTCTCAAATTGCAGTGATGATGTCAGGTGAACCAGACTACGAAGCAGCCGTGGGGCTCATCAGACACCTGCCAACAGAGGAGCTCCGAGACCTGGTCAATAATGACGACAAGCTGGCAGAGCTCATGAAAGACCTTCCACAGGCGAGTTGTCATGCGCTCAGTGCTTTGGATGCTTGTCCATTTTTTCTCTTTATTTAGGAGTTGTCGTTTTTTCTCTTTGACTCTCCTCTGTAATCATGCTTTCTGTATAGTATTAGTACTTCAGACTGAGAAACTCATTGTAATCATACAACACTTTAGATAATTTAATTTTATCCAAAAGCTATTTAAGCAAATCTGGAAATATTAAAAGCATATAATACAGCACATACCTTAATCACTGATAACCTTTCACATCCTTAACCACAAAAAGGAAGTAAAACAATAATTAACTCATTAACTGAAAATTATTTGCATCATTTGCCTTGAAAAGTCATTAACTCATTGAGGTTACAAGCCTACCAACCATCAAGATAGGAGATTAGAGGGACAGGGAAAATGTTTTTCTGCACTCCCAGATGTGCAGCATTTCCCAACAAGTTTTTTCCCTTAACACCATAACAAAAAATTTAAGTTTAGGCTTTAGGGTTTAGGCTGGCTTTAAAAAGCTATTTCTCTGAAATCAGTGCTGTGGCGGTCATAAAACTTTACAAATGCGAGTGTCACCTCAACAGTGAGCAGTTTCCAGTGTCATCTCACATAATTCATAGTTCTCCCCATATTTTTTACCACAGATGAAGAACCTAGCCAGTGAACAGGAGATGCTCTTGGCAGCCAACAAGTCTTTAGCCGAGTTCAACCTTTCACTGGAGCCCAAACTCTCACAGGTATTGTCAGTTACTCGTAGCTGTTGCCATCTGATTTTAGTGTGTAACAACTATCATAAACAGTGTCAAGACATATGCATTTAAGAGATGAAGTCACATATTTCTCCAGAAACTTAATTGACATTATCTATGGCAGTGACTCATTAAAAGATGTCACAGTTCTTCACTTCCTTTTTCCTTTCAATTTAAGGTATTTAGGAATTTCATTGGTATGAATAGTTATAAAAGCAGGAAGATATCACCAAATGAGAATATTTGACTGTTGTGTCTATCTAGTTCAACCCACTCTATGAATTTCCATTTACTTAGCATTATATTTGTTTTTTTCATCAGGCAAAGCAAAACTTAATTGCAAAATATGAAGAGGCTGCCAAGCTTTCAGAGGAAGTGAACAACATGAAGGGGGAAATTGGTAAGTGTTATTTAACAGATCTTTGCAAGTTGTAGTCTTTTCTTGGAGATACTAATACTTAAGGAAAGTTGAGAATTGCTTACCGATAGAGACTTGGAAAAGGTTCTTTTACCATATAACGTGTCTTTTTTGCTGCCTGTTCATGCACTAGTGGCCAAAATCATCGTCATCATTATCATCATCAAGTATTCTTGGGGCTCCCTATTGGTTATGGGTGTATAAGCAACCATATAGTTTGTATATTTTTTATTCTTGGTATGGCACCTGTTAATTACAAAATCTTTATTCAGGCATTTATTTCATTTACACAATATTTTATTTTTTTATTTTTTTATATATATTTTTTTAAAGTGAATCTGGAAATACTTTTATTATACTACTCACTTTATATAAAATTGCATTTAATTAAGCACCTGTGAACAACAAATCATCTATACATCTTACATTGGCTGTTCTCCTTATAATTTATTTGCTATTATTGTTGTGGTTCTGTCATTATTGATCTAAGTACTCTGAAAAATTAACTTTGAATAGAAATGCCAGATTCTTGCAACAGGATCTAATGTCATTTTGAATATATTTTGCCTATATTACCCCCTTGTAAGTAAATTTGTTGTCTAGCTATTATGCACATTTTAAATTTGGATGCTGCAGTAATTCAGATTTCCAGAGAGAATAACAAGGATTTTATTGAAATTATTATTTTTCCTTTTACTATAATATTTTGATGGTGTTGAGGTAGGACATAGTTAAAACATTGAAAAGCAGTTGTAATTTGGAAGTCATATATACCTACCATATTTTTAACATAGCAGATAGTGGAGGAAGAGGTTAGTACATGTAGGCTTAATTGGTGCCATGTATTCAAAGAGCAAAGACTGACTTTGTGTTTTCTGAAGTTGATGAGTTATCATGCTGTCATTTAAACTTAGGTAATATTTAGTTCTGTAATGTGGGCAGTTTTAGGGAAACTTGAATATGATAAGCAAAAGATGCTGGTATTAATTTGATAATTGCAAAAGATACTGGTATTAATATGATAATAGCAAAATAAACTGGTATTAATATACATCTTTTAAATACATAAATAAATACATGGCAGTATTATTTAATAGCAATATTGCAATATATAAGAAAAACTTAACCAACTTTCATAAGTTCTTGCAGATCTTAGAATTGTAGTAATCATCTTTGACAACTGGGATAAATAGTAGATTTTTAAAAATTGATTTAAAATGTATTTTTTTTTTTTTTTTTTTTTAAGTAAACAATTAAAATTAATTAAATACATAAGTTTCTACTTTGTGCCTTTGGTAGTTTGCTTATTTGACTCTTATTAGCAGTATAAACCAGATATATTGCTTAATATTCATGTATAAAGGGTAAATTCAGTTTTATTTGTTTAGTTTTGTTTGTTTGTTTTTTTTTACTCCAAAATAGGAAATACTAACTTGCAACATTACTTCCAAGTTTTATCTATATTCTAATTTACAACTGCCAGAAAGAAATTATGATCATACTATATATTATATTTACTACGAATAATTGGGTAAGATACAATATATGATAAATATTGCTTTAATTTCATTTCTTTGGATATTTTACCATATCACTAATAATTTTCAAATGATTGGAATTTGCATTAAAGGGCACAGATTTAACCTAACTGAAAAACTGTACTAATTCAAGTGAAATATATCAAGGAATACAATAAAAATAGCAAAGTTTAAGTTTATTTCAATTTAACATGGACAGAATGTTAACATATTAGTTATAGCTAATTGGTAAGCGTGACTAGAGTTTCTATGAGGTTCCCTTGGTGTTCACGTAGCGCTCGCTCTGCCTTCACTTTGGGGATTTCTAGCTCCTTTACGATTAGCTCAACATCTTCCTTCTTGATCGACACTTTCATCAACTCTTGTTCTTTTGCTGACTGAAAAGAAAAGGAGAAAGATTTGCTAGGGTGGAGGTGGAAATAAAATGGCAATAGATAACTTAACGCTTTTGAATAAAACACAAGCACACCTTCAATCAATTGCAATTTCCAAAATTGACTGTTTCAATTGTGTCTTTCTGGATATCTCTGAAAAAACAAGTTAGATAACTTGGAATTTTGTGCCCAAAAAGTGTATTTTGTTGTTATTGAGAATTAAAGAAAGAATTTCATTTTATTTCTGAAGTTTGTACCTTAATGATGACCATTAAACTCATTAATACCAAGTGACAAGATATCACATTAACCCATTGGAGCCGGTTGACGTTATAGCAAGTATTGTGGTTTTCGCGTCAGACACCCTGGATGAGCTATAAGGGGAAGCCGCGCGCTCGGGTAGAGCGAGCGGGCAACCCAGACTCGCGGCTTGTGTACCTGAGAATCTCGAGGCGTTAGGCTTATGCGTTCGAGAACCCCAGTATTGCGACCGTGCAAAGCCGGAATGGCCCCAGCGTGAATGGGTTAAGTGGTGGCAGTACCAGCCACAGGGGACAAGACATTTTGTCAGGGCTTTCCATCTGGCTGCCGTGCCGGGTGATCGGGTGCATAATGCTTGGCCATGGCCAGAGCAGGCAAATATCCTGAAGCGTTAGGCTTATGCGTTTGAAATATCCCAGCGTTTAGATCATTTGGAGCCAAAACAGCCCCATCAGCAATGGATTAACACATCAAAGTTATTAACCCTGTCATCCACAGATCTTTTTAAAATTTATGAGTTTCTGTGTTTACCAATTGATCTCCAAGGACCCATCTCTCCAGCCTGGCTGTGTGATAATTAGCTATGGAAGCCATTTATTTGTGTGATATTGCTCATCACCAGTTCAGCTGGAGAGAGCTTGGAGGGAAACTTAATTGTTGGAGTAGTGATAAGTAAGCACTAAAGTATACATATCTTGTGTCTCCACAAGACCATAAACAATATACAGAGGGTTTATGTATTGTATACAAGTGGCTTCATGCAATAACTTTTATAAGAGGCAGTATTTCCAGTCTTTGGTCTATGGTTCACTAAAACTTGAAAAAAAAAATGCAGTGTTGCCATATTGACAAGGGTTACAGCGAACATGAGACATTACAGGACCAATTTGACGAGACTGCCTTTTTCTTTTATCTTCTTAAATGGTAATCTCCACATCTGCCTTTATTATTTCTTTTAGAAATTGACTCTAATCCATGCACAAGGATAACATTTTTGTCCTTGGTACCTAATTGTATGATGGCCTAGAGCATTTGAACTTTTAAGGTTAAAGATTATCCTAAATGTAGTTTGCTTTTTAAAAAGAATCGTCTTTAGATACTCTTAACCCATTCACACTGGGGTGATTCCGGCTTTGAATGGTCACAATGCCGGGGTTTTCAAACGCATAGGCCTAACGCCTTGGGATTCTTGTGCACACTGGACGCAAGCCTGGGCTGTACTCTTGCTCACTGCAAGTGATGGCCTTGACCAAATATCTCGTCACCGGCATCTGACTGTGTGCGCGCTTCAACTGTGAGCAGATCCCGATGTCATGTCATGTACGCATTGACTCCCACCTCTTAGGCCTAATCGGTGCCGACATGTATGTCATGACACCCATACGCAATGGATTAATATATTTAATATTTCAGCCAGCCAGACGACTAGATTACCAGCTAAAATAAGTTTCTGAACACTGCTATATTCTTAACATAATACAGACTAACATTAACCCAATGATGATGGTGTGTCATGGCTAAATGCCTGATGGTGGGGCGACACACCATTGTGACGTTACCAATGCAATATTGCATAGGCCCAGCGTAGGGGTT
>NW_028234422.1:10222846-10230346 GCF_977035675.1 Penaeus japonicus
TTCCTGTATCAGATTTAATTCAGACATATAAAATCACATATTGCTTTAGATTAAAACTTCAACAATAAAGAAAATTTTGGCTACTTCTCTTTCACTTTATCGAAATCTGAATTGGATGAGAACGAAACTTTGATACAATAAAGCACCAGGGCCACAACCAAAAGATAGACAATGGACTCGGTCTTCTTCTCCTCGACAACTTCTGTCCGCGTTTTCTGTATCCTCTCATACCGCACCTTAGCATTCTCCCTGCGTGCAAAGCTACTCTCATAGTGAAGTTTGGACCACTCGTCGAAGTCGTAGATTGGCGTCCGTCCCGTCGCTGTTGGGGCTTTCCCCCGCTTGCTCCGAGATTCGTAGAATTTAGATGCATAATCTTCTGCTTCGGCTGGGGACACGGCGACGTTCATGTTGAGCAGGCCCTTGTCATACATCCTGCGCTTCTTGAGGTTTCCCAAGATCTCGTAGGCTTCCGTAATCTCCCGGAATCTGAGGGCAGCGTCTTCAGACCCTCTGTACTGGTCAGGGTGGTACGTCTTGGAGAGTTTATAGTAGGCTTTCTTGACCTGAGGAAAATGAAGGGAAATTGTGTCAATAAGAGGTGTCTCTTTGCTGATCTTTTCATAAGTATTATTACAACAATAATAATACAACAGTTAAGAAATCTTGTTATCATATATGATATTTTAAATATGACTACATTTGTTTTGCTTATAATTGGTAGTAATATATTATACTGGGAGAGAATTATATATCAAGTCGACTTATAATAATTGATGATGATGAGAAAAATAATATTATTGATAATGACAGTAAAGAATATCATCACTGTAATAATAATAATAATAATGTTAATAATAATGATAATAATAACAATAATATTAATTACAAAATATACAAGAGCTCAAAATAATAATAACAATACAAATAATTAAAAAGGGTAATTAAGGAAAAAATAAAAGAAATCCACACTATAGTAAATATACATCTATATTTCCCAAGAAGTGGTGTATTAAATGTCCTACACACTTTTCAGGCATTAGAAGAAGAAAAAAAATCATATCTGGGTTTTCCACAACGTTCATTCCGTTTCTCCCTAGATGCATCTAGAGCAGCGGACAATTAATCTTAACCCTTTCCCGACAGGGCATGTGCTACATGAAAACCCCTAAGCCGGGCAATTGCGATATTGCATTGACATCGTCACACTGACATGACACCCCGGCATCGGGAGTTTAGCTGTGTCACACGAGTGTGACGCACCGTCGTCATAGGGTTAAGGGAAACATTGTCAAAATTATTGGAAAAACAATGCTCAAATATATATATAAAAAACATTGACCTAAGCTATCAAATTAATACCAATAACTTTAATATAGCTTAAGTACCCTTACTGGAAAAATGTATTTTACAGTTCAAAAAAACTATAAAAGCAGATTTATAACGTCTTTATGATAAGATTAACGAATTATCATTATCACTAATACCTGCAACAAATTCCAGGCTTAATTATTTTCACATGAAGCTTATCTGAATACAAAATGAACATAAAACTAAAATCATTTAACACTGGAGACGAAACCTCAGTAAACCCACGGTTAGGTTCTTACCTGTGACTGTGTAGCCTTCGGTGTGATTTGAAGAATGTCATAATAACTCTTTTTCTGAGGAATGCTTGAGATCCATGCTTTCTGTTGCTTGTGAAGGGTACTGGGATATAGGCCTAACCCTACCATCCCGGACCGAAGTACATGTCTGTTGTTCTCAAGCATTGCACAAGAGAGATTATTTCTGGCAAAGGTGTTCAGTGCACGTTTGACCTCCATTCTGAAGATTGTCGGGGTCATTTTTATCCTTGTCTTCGTCAGGTCACCCAAATGACCCAATTTATAACACGAGTTATATAGGCCTGCCTTACGCAATATACGGGACATTGTACATAACCTTGAAACCGACACATTTGCGACAGTTTTTCATATTTCGCAGTGTTAACATAAATAATATAAGTGTTTAATTTCAATAATCCCAAATATTACATAATGGCAAGGCCTCCCGGGTGTTGCTTCATCTGCATCAGCTGTTCACAACAAACCAGGCCGCCATCTGGGGACAGAACCCGCAACTACGCGCGTTCGCATAAGACGTTCGCGTAAGGATAGTCTGGGAAGTGTTCTTATCTATTAGGATATTTAAGCAGGGGGGTGAATAGATGGATATATAGATTGCTAAAAAGACGGATGGAAATTCGAATGAAGGAGACAGGGATGGAATAAACGATAGATGGGTTGAAATATATAAACATACTGATATCTGTATACACATAAGTGTGTGAAACCCTACAATGAATATGAAATGGAAACTGTTTCACACTCGTCTTATATATAAATTCCACTTTCCCCCATAATAACAGTATTCTCTTCACAGCACCAAGTCATGCCATTTTAGCATAATACAGAAATTTAGAACTCTTGCTCAGCTCATAGATAATTAGTTTTTGGATCCACGTTCTGTTAATTATCCATTTATCAAATTTATTCATTTTCTTTGTTCTTTCATTAGGTAAAACTATCAACCATTAATCGTATGCTTATATACTTGTATGTGATTTGCTCTGAGGTAGTGGATTTGCACAGGATATTGCATATCCTAACTGATTGCTGATATTGAGATATTGTAGTATACTACATCAAAATAATGATCACATTGATTGCGGACAGTATTCTTCGGAATTGGAAGGCATTCTATATCATGCTATCAAATGGAGTAGCCGAAAAGAAATGAAGGACCTGAACAGAGTTGTTTCCCTAAGAGAAGACAGGGAGAGAAAGTGAGATGCAGAGACGCACAGCAGTGGGGACCGTGAGACTCAGTATCTTGTAGAGGCCCTCTTTCAGTGATAATTCTTTCAATACTCATTATTATCAGCTATGAGAAGTGCATTTGACTCACTGAAGTTCTTAGTCTAATGTGTCGTCCTCCAAGAAAGTCATAATAAACCATTATTGAGAGAATGCACTCTCTGCGATCTACTATTGTGCTGTGTGGTCCCCTGGGCGGTTTTGCCGAGCGGTAACCACACCCAAACAAATGGAAAGTGTCACACTGGCCGCGCGGTGCGGCCCCGCTCACCACCGCACCATGTTGCGGTAGGACCGCCCTGCATCTCTGCCACTTCCCGGAGCGAATGAGGACAGCATAAACAGTTCAATGTACGTGGTCACACTGGACGGTTCTGCCGCGCGGTCGACCAACATGCTTGGCCGGTCTCACAGTGACGTTGATTTGTTTATTCAGTACATACAAGAGAGACCAGCTATTTGGGAAAAAGGTTCAAATGAATATTTCAATAAATACAAGAAAGAAAAGTTATGGTTGGAGATAGGAGAAAGCATATACTTAGACTGGCCTGATTTGGAGTTACCGGATAGAGAGAAGAGAGGTAAGACCATATTTTTTCTTTTTTATTTCCTATAATTAGTGAGTGATTTCTTTAGGTACATATGCTTAATACACATTGTGCTTATTTGTATATCAAGATGATTTAGCAGACCTACGGTTATCATCATCAATTAATGACAAGAGAAGCAATGGCATTCAGTTGTAGTTGTAGTAGCAGTGGCAGCAGCAGCAGCAGTAGTACTAGTAGTAAATCACAATGGTTATTCGTTTTACATAATTAATTAATTGCAAATTAAATTGAACTAGGCATAATAGGCATCCAATAGAGATATAGTCGTTACAATTTAAGAATTGTTCCTTTATTTTAGTTTTGAAATTTTTGAGGTTAAAGGTCTTGAGTGACCTCTTGGCATAGAGAGAGCTTACTTGTGTTCGAACACCTGATATGTTCTTTCCAGTTTATAAGGGCAGTATCCATTGGGGATAATTCCCATGAATGATTTTATGAATGAAAATACATGCATCATAACTGCATTTGATTTGGACTTTTAACCTTTTTAATTAAAGAATATGTGGGGTGATGTGGTTGAACTTACACTTCCCAATGCAATTCTTGTAGCGAAGTTTTGTAACATTTGTGCTTTCTTCATCAGTTGAGAACCAAACAATTAAGCAATAGTTAAAGATACTCAGATCTACTAGTTTGTACAACTGCGATTCTTATTTCAGTAGGGGATCGATTTTTCATATGATTAAGATACATTGAGTGTACCATTTACCTTCCTATTTATGTTGCCTCGTATGTATATTATATCTGTCTAAGTTTACGCCTAGATTTGTGCTTGATTTAATTAATATGGCAGCCTTTGGATTCTATGGTTGTGTCTACGGAAATTTAAGCTAAATTTTGCCGACTACCTATGAAGATACAGTGTTTTTCGTGGATTTAATGTAAGGACATTGATGTCAAAAAAAAAAAAATATATATATATATATATATATATATATTTGTTTTTTTCTAACTTTTTTTTTTTTTGCGTGAATAAGAGTATGTGGAGTGTTTCTTATTAATGCATTTGAGTTGTTTACTGAGTCACTATGAAGAAAATGTGAATCATTGGCCTATTATACTAGAAGGGAATTATGGGCTACAGTTGATAAATCATTTACGAAAATTGTGAATAGGATGGGGCCCAATATAGATCCTTGTGGAACACCAAAATATACCGATTGTTGTAATGATATGCTCTCAATAATTTTTATCGGTTGGGTTCTTGTACTTAGATAACTACCAAACCAATCATCGAGATATCAATTCTATGATTTCTTAATTTGTAAAGAAGGATTTTATGGTTGACACTGTCAACAGCTTAAAAAGGTCAAAGGAAGTTTACCTTTTTGGTGTCAATATTGTTATAAATTTGGTTAGTAATATGTAGCAACAAAACGGATAACCTGTTTCTCAGGCCTTGTTGAGTTTTAGAAAAGGTTTATTGGTCTCCAGGAAATTCATCAATTGATTTGTTTCTGTTTTTTAAAGAACCTTGGTACTGGGGGCTATTGTAGTGGGACGGTAATTATCTATGTCTGATATGACTTGAAAATTGATATTACAGTGTCATGTTTCCAAAACGACAGGAAAACACGTGATCAGAGAGGTGTTAGTGATGATCGTTATATAAAATGTAATTGCGGATAGACTATCCTTGATAAGTATAATGCAATGTCATGTTCACCCACAGCATTTGTTTCGCAGAGATGTTTTATTATTAGGATAATAGTTTCTAAGCCCACTGGTTGGGGTTTGAAAATAATTATGAGCCTTGTCCGATCGAATTAATGATTTAACTTCTTTTTTTACTTTATAAATTGCCTGAAGGGCGGCTTCAAGTTTGTAACATCTGAGCGCTTGATGGGTATTATTTCTATCGGCAATGGCTCTCTTGGTGTCATATATCCATGAGGCAGGGGGACGTTCGATGATTCTTGGTTTCTCTTTAATGACGTTTCTCTAAAAAACTTTTCAAGATATACAAAAGATACAGAGGTTGCATAAGGATGCCTATAGATAGCGCCAATAATGAAGGAAGGAAGCAAGTTGCTTTGTACGGTAACTGAGATATCTTCTACGGTAGTACAGTCAACTGTTACAGTGGATATAATATTTGACTCAAGGATATCCCATACAAATATGATTACTCCTCCTCGCCCTGCATCACATCGATCTATTTGATAATTTGGAATTTTAATGAAGTTACTTAATCATTTCCTGGTGGAGCCATGTTCCACGAACACAGTCTACATTTCTCTCCTCAACTAACATAACAATTTCTTCAAAATGTCCGAAGATAAATTGTGCGTTTATATTTGTTGTTTTTAAGATGTGTCACATAGTCAGCAGCAGCAGCAACAGTAGTAGTTGTAGTAACAGCAGTAGTAATAGTAATAATACGTAGTGTGTAATACGTCGTACGTAGTAATATATACATACATATGAAATAACTTAGACATTAACTGCCACACACAAAAGGCATTGTAGTTTAGTACATATGATTCTTCTGGAAAGGCACTACCCCAGAGCTCATGAAATAACCAGCAAAGTAATCTCAAGCTGCAAACCCACGTCCCCATGGGAATGGTCCAAAGTCGTTTCCATCCACACATGGATATGTTTCACCTTCTTCAAAGTTTAATTCATCTCATTTTCGAACAAAGTTGTACAGAATGCAACAAGCATGAACTATTTCTTGAATGAAATCAGGTTGCACTAGCATAGGAGTGTGAAAAATCCTCCACTTCTTTGCCATAATCCCAAAAACTCACTCAACACTACGTCTACATCTGGAAAGTCTCTAATTTGAAAAATCTTTTTGTTGCGTTTGATTCATGCAATGGATATGGTTGCAGAGATTCGTAGAAAGCTTAAATGCTCCATCTCCAACCATGACATAGAACTGATTGGCAATGTCCAACCACTTTTCCTCAGAGTCATGTGAGTCCAAATAGCTTGACAGGTTTCCTTAACAATCGTTCCAATGGTAGGCCTTGAAACATAGAACTCATACTGAAAACTGGAGAATTAGGTACTTCCAGTCGACAGATACCTGAAGAAATAAACGCTCTGGAGTTTGCATTTGGTAGAATTATCGATTTGAGACAAACAATAACTATAGTTAGCATAATATATAATTGATATTTTAGCAAACATTCGCTTTAATAATCAAGAGAGACTTTACAAATGTCACTTCGTGTTTGCCAATCTGTATCATGTCTAACTGTTTTATGTTTCATGCTATTGTTTTGCAATACTTTGCCACTACTTTTCTTATACTCTGTTGTTTTCTACGTTTCACAGTAAAAGACATGAAGGACAGGTGGAAAAACATCAGAGACAGCTATGTGAAACATATAAAGCAGGGCAAAAGTGGTGATTCTGCAGCCAAAAAGAAGAAATACATCTATGCAGACGCCCTCAGTTTCCTACTGAAAACCATAGAAGAGCAGAAGACCCCAGGAAGCACGGAAGGAGATGCGAATGAAGAAGAAGAGCACCAGGATGAAGTAAGAAGTGTGGAAGATGACACCGAAGAAAGTCTCGCCGCAAGTATTTTCAGTGATGATTCACGAACGAAGTACCGTCAGCGTGACAAGGCTAACCTCACTCCTTTCCAGAGCGAGTTACTGAAGAAACTGACTGAGATCGCCCAGCAGGAGGAGGATGTCGACAAAGCATTTTTATTTTCCCTTCTTCCTGATTACAAACAGCTTAGTGCTGTTGATAAATTTAATTTCAAAATGATGAATCTTCAGTTCTTTGAAAACATTCGAAAAGCAAAAGAAAACCTGCAACCAGATCAAATGCAACAGTCTTCAGTACCATATTTTTCACAGTAGTTAGAAAAAATACTATATGCATGCATTTTCTTATACACAAGGACCACCACTTTATTTGTTAACACCATCACACACATACATACATCATCGCCTGAACAAATACCAGATCCTGTATAAACACCATTTCCTGTACAAACAGTCACCATCGCATATGTCAAATCAACCCCCCGTCTATTTAGGAATAAGAGACACAAGCCATGTCTACAC
>NW_028234422.1:10235346-10250346 GCF_977035675.1 Penaeus japonicus
CTCGAAAGTTTGCACCAACAACCATTCGTCTTTGCATTTACAGGATGGAAGGATTACAATCAAGCTTCTCTGCTCGCCAGGCTTGTCACTTTGCATTCTTTCCTTCAGCAGCAAGGCCCGACAGCTAAAACTGGTTTACACATGTTTCATCACGCTTCAATCTCTCTGCGCATTTCCTGTTCCTCATTCTCTCATTGTCCCGTTCCCCTGACAGGCACAAACTGCCAGGCCTGCCATTCTGCTCTGGGTTTCCCTCTATAAGACGTGACATGCCTACAATCAAATCTCATGATCCTGTCTCCTATTCTCTCGGTTTCCAAACCAGATTAGCATATTTTACTCTGCTATGCTCTTGTAGACAACTCTCTTATCTCTCATGTTAGCCTACGCACATAATAGTCTCCTATATATACTCCTATCCCTCATACCTCACGTGTTTGCTACATAGTTCGTAGTCGGCACAACCGCACCACCATAAAGATGCTTCTAAACACCTTGCACTCCCACATCATTCATTTTGTCCAGAACATTCTATGCATCTCCCACCCTTTATGGTATCTCCTCCTCTAGTCTCCTCTTTTTTCTTCTGCATTTCATCATATTACTCGTAACTTGGAGGTCTTAAACACTCGCATACTAGCCACTGTAATTTTGCATAGCTACAAGCGCTGAATCAACAAACACGGTTATCTCTCTGATTTATCTGGCGCCATCTATAGGCTCTAATTTCCCCCTTAAACTTTTATTTACCTTCCTCATTACTCCATCCATATAAAGATAAACAAGAAGGCGTCACACCCGTCGGAGCCGCACAACTAAGAAACCAAACACTTTCTCTACTTCTCGGTCTTGCACGCAGTCTTCTACCCTTATGGCTCTTTAATATTCTCAGATACATACCACGAACACTCTACATGCTAAGCATAACCCAAACAGTCTCTTGTCCACCCGATCACTTTCCCTTTGTTAAAATATACTTTTCCCACATTTATCTCACGGTAAATACCTGATTAACGCAACCTCTCCTGAATAATCCCCTTTTTATTCGGTTTAATAACACCTAACAATAAATTTGACCTACCACGCTCGACAAATTGATATACTCTGTATCTACTGTAGTCACATACTTCGTATTTTCCTTTATCCATCTGTAAAATACTCTCTCCTCCGACTGACATGAGCCTTGCTAGCTACATACGTACATTTAGCAACTTAATCCGCGTCCACACGAGCGTGCCTGATCGGCGGGCATGCCTTAACGGGCACATATGACGGGCAAGCGATCAAATTGCCCGAGTGCCCGTCGAGCGAAATCACTAGGTGGTGCCCGGTAGCTGGAGCTTCGACCCTCGGTCGTGCGGACAACATTCACGGGCAGGCCCCGGAGGCCCGGCAGAATTTGTCCGCCAACCGCGCTCAGCCGCGCTGCCCGCCGATCAGGCCCGCTCGTGTGGACGCGGCTTAAGAATCCACTTTCTCTACTTCTCGGTCTTGCACGCAGTCTTCTGCCCTTATGGCTCTTTAATATTCCCAGATACACACCACGAACACCCTACATGCTAATCATACACCCCCCCCAAAAAAAAAAAATAATAAAAAAAAAATAAAAAACACGTCCTTCCCTATGTCAAGTATACTTTCCAAAATTTATCTCACGGTAAGTACCTGATTAACGCAACCTCTCCTGAACAATCCCCCCTTTTTTATTCGGTTTACCAACACCCAACCAATAAATTGGCCTACCACGCTCGACAAATTGATATACTCTTGTTTCTACTGTATTCACACACGTCGTATTTTCCCTTTTCCATCTGTAAAATACGCTCTCCGACTGATATGAGCCTTGCTAGCTACATACGTACATTTAGCAACTTAATCTGGCACACCAGTTTCTCCACTTTCTCTCCAGACATTTCGCCATTTAACCATCAAACCCGGTTCCCATAACGAACATTTCCTTTAAATATCATCTACTTCCTTTCGCAAACTCAATCCGTAGTTTCCCCGTGTAACACCGCATTCCTCAATCTGTTGAAGTTATTTTGTTAAAACATAATCATCCACACCATTTTACATTTCAAAATACTTAGTGTTCAGAATCAATCAGTAGGTAGCTTGCTTTGAAATAATTAGCTTTTGCATATACGTGCAATATCTCGTAGATGACGTGTAGCTCGTCGCCAATTATATATTTGGCTTTACTAATTGTTTAATGGTTGCTATAAAAAAAAAACAATAACAGTGATAGTAAAGAGATAACAAATAGGGAAGTATTTACTTCAGAAACTTTTCCGACCGTTGGGCAATCCTTTTAAGTTCTGTCAACAAAAGCTGATACTCTCTCTCCCTCCCATGCAGCAAATATCCATATTCATATTTCGCCCTTGGTACTATCACCATCTCTGTCCTGCATGCCACTGACTGATCACATTCCAGGGTAAAGAAAGGCAAAACAACATAATCTCACAATTTATTCTGCAATGTCACAAACAGGGTGTTGCAAAAGGAAAGTAACTTTAACTGTAATATCGACGGGGATGGGGTAGGAGCAACATTGGCGATGTGCTAAATCTTTTTCAGAGAAAAATCAAAAGAAATTTTGATATTTAAATCACATTTGCATTTTCCATGTTATTTTGTAGAAGGAATACGCATTTGAGTCTGATACAATGAAACTAAATTGTATCAAAATGAGCTTTTGGTACATATAAGGTTCTTTATTCTTTAACATCATAAAAATGCGAGTTGGTGTCTAATTATTTCCTTAAAGATTTCCAAGCATTACATTTCCTTTTTACAATTACAAGTTACTTCCTTCCTATTTTTCGTTACTTCATATCTAGAATTAATGTCTTGAATCCCCAACTGATTAGGCAAAGTAATTAACAAAAATACATCACACTTAACTCAACCTCACACTATCTGTTTATCTCCCTGTTTTCTAGAAGGCATACTTTAGGAAGTGTGTTTTAATCAGTACTGTGCTGGTGTTCAAAACGGCTGGTTTCTGCACACCCTATGATCAATGATTGTCAAATATCATTACCGTAAATATCTTCCAAGACATTTCAAGAACTGTATGATGGCTAATTGAAGATAGTGAAATCAAATCGAATTTAGAAAATAAATGTGGCATATTCCTTTTTCTTTGCATCTAACATTAAGTTTCAAGGCCATTGACTTAAGAATTTGAGCCAATCAGACACAACTGGATGTCTTAACATTCTGGCAGATCATAATTTATATGCAATTCACAGTAATTCCTGAAGTAAAGTACGAAATTGTCATGGCATTTCAAAACGGTTTTCCTTTCTTCTTTAATATCAACCTTCATAATCACAAGTATCCAGTTATGCTGCCATTTTCCACGATAAATAGATATCTACCTATCCCTACATGTGTATGTACACATACTATCACACTCATTCAATTCTTCTAAAAATAACAATATAAAACATTTTGACGGCAGTGCAAAATATGCCCTATAATTTCTAATGTGCGGAATCTCTCATGGAATGTCGACCTAAACAAAAGAAAGAAAAAAGAAACATAAACAACTCTTAAAAGATCAAGGCATAATAATCTTCAATATACAGGCAAGTGCAAGGGTTCACACTACCTTGTGTAAATTAAGTGTTGTTAAGCTACTGTTAGGACAAAGATTTCTCCTTTCAACCCATAAATCTATCAATGCATTGTTGTAAATATTCACGTACAATATGAATAAAAGCCCGAACAAGTCAACATTACTTTGCAAATACGTTTGAATTTTACAAAACCTTGATTTTTTTATTGTGGAAAATTAATGTGTCAGTCAATACCATAAATATTTATGTACTCATTACAAAGAACAGGCTTCTTTCAAATTAAGAACTTCCCAGTGCTATTCCAAACACATTAATTTGTAAAATGGAGATGTAAATCCTTGAAATCTCCAAGGGATATATAATTTTGGAATGAAATTATCCCTAAAATACTGCATACATAATTTACTATTACCAGTGAAAGCAAATCAGAGTGTGCTATGATGTGACAGAAGCTGATGTAATTATCGTCTATGAAATTTTCTCTTAAAGGTTATCATGATCCAATCTGAATCAAATCATTAATGATATTGCAGATTATTAGGCTATCTTGAGAAAGAAATCTCTGGGGACATTACCTTTGTATGGAAAAAAATACAATATCTTGTTTCAGATAGTCAAGAACAAGCATTATGGTTTCTTCTGCATGAATTCTACAGCCTTTAGCAAACTGAAATGCACTGCAACACGTACAGTGAAGCTATGATTCCCTCAGCACCTTTGATGACATATAGTTTAGAGGTAATGCTGGGTTCATCGACTATTTCTTTCATATTTATGGCATGTCAAGCTACACTATCTGAGTCGCCTTTTCAATTTTCACATATCTTATATTTTTATTTACTTATTTTTGTTTCCAAACAAGGAACTAAATTTATGGGCATTGTGTCATAAAACAAAGAAACCTTTCTCTTGAAAAACATCTTTACTTATATTCAGAACTACACACCTGGCAATAAGCAGATTACCAACAGCTGAGAGATGATATAACAGCTCAGTTTTGATGGAGAGAGGTACATAAAATGCAAGTGAGTATCCCATAAAGTCCATAATCCCAAATCAACTGTAAAAATTTTCCAAAACCCTAACAGGTTTGTATTGCCTACCTTGTTACAGGTACATCTATTTGAAAGCACTTATGCAGCTTCAGGGCTCTGACAATCCACAGAATCAAATGTACTTTGGAGAAAGGTTACCAGAAATGGGTAGCTAGCAACACATTACTAATACTATTGCAAATAAACATAAGGTTGAACCGGTTAAAGCCACTTTTGAGAATATTTCGTCAAAAAGAGGATCCGTCAGAGAATTGATCATTTGTATATAGATACATATATACATCTCCTAACCCACCAATGGGCAAGATGTGTGCGCTGAGTGAGTGCCTTTTAGCTCTTCGGTTCAAAGTGATTCCAATTCTTCCTTAGGAGTCCATTCTTGGTGAAATACCCTTATATAATCTATCTGGACCCTTAATTCAAGATACAACCTTTTATCTGCTTGGTTATCTACATATATCAAGATATATTAAATATTTTAATGTATACTTCCAAGAAGCGAGCAATGTTTATTAAGTAGTGGTCACATCCTACTTTTAAAAGTAACCTAGTTAATATTCTAAGTAAGAGTTTTATGATCATGAATAAGCAGTATTCTTCACACAATGCAAGTGTATTGATTTTTCTACAACATTTGGGAATGTATGTGCTAACACCTAGAAGCTCTGCTATTGAAAATGCTGAAGCCAAGTGCTTTCTACTCTATTTCCACAGTCCAATGTTTGAGGCGTGAGGGAGATGTTTGGTCATAACAGGAAGACAACAGCCAATCATAATGAATCGTTCACTGTCCCTCAGTACCCCCAACAGAAGTTGTGGGAGCACATACACACAAACAAGGTAACACTCATCACTGCTAACAATTTACCAAGAGTCGTTCAAAAAAGCCACCTCAGCTCTGCGACAGCGACAGCAAACCGATTCAACTTTTTGCCGTGGAAGGTCAGCCCTGAACCTCTCTGGCATACTGGTAAAAATTATGAGTGCTATCCAAAGCAATCACAGGTTGTCATGTTGCTGCTGGAACAATTGTCACAGTAAAACAATAATGAGAATTGAGCACTTCACAAGTGTTGTTATCATTAGTGAGTTTCTGATTTAAGTGTCCACACAACCAACAGCAACATCAATTTCTTATAAAACAATTACAGTTTCTTGACACTACAGGTCTTTGTCCTCAAAGCCTGTCAATTAAACAACTCTGGAGGTAATAAAACATGGTTAGGTTATGCCTCTCTTACAGAATGTACAATACAATTGAGCCAATTCCAAGATGAACAAATCCTAGGCACATAGATAGATATATGCAAGTTTTTGTACAGGAATGAAAGTTACTACTTAGTTATGGAATCTAGGAGAGTGCAATAGCCCATAAATAGAACATTAAAGCTTAATATATTACTGAAATCACAATTTCCTGTTAGTCATCTGGTGTGTTTCAGCCTTAGTCAAAATTTGCAAAAATGTAGAAATTTATGAAAACCTAAGAATAAAGTAAGTTTGTGGAATTTAAATAGACTTGCTTCCCTTAGAAGAGCAAGTATCTGTCTTGAGGCTCCTTCAAAGCCCCAAATCCTTACAGTATATCAATTATGCTCCAGTATCTCCCGTGCTGTGAAGGGGCTGCCTCTCACTTTTATCGATAAGAAAGATAAATATTCAAACAAAAAATAATGACAATTATAATAATAACTGCAATAATAATATGAGATAATAATAACTGCAAATATCCATTTTTTTTAAACAAAACAGCTATGCATTTTTCTTTCTCTTAATGTTTAATTTTGAATCACGAGGAAAAATCAAATTACAAAATCAAGATGAAAGAAAAAAAGAATAAAGAAAATAGTTATTCATAGAGTGTGTTGGTCAGTCAGGACTCCAATGATTGCTCTTCTGTTTTACCTTCTTCTGTATTTCTCCACATAAAACTCGCTACTGTGAACCGTCTCTGACAATATTCTCTGTTCTTTTAGATCGACCGTACTGAGAACAGCTCTTGGTATGTGCAAGCAACAGGCTGGATTCCCGAAGGTAATGCTCTTGGGGTTCCTGTTGCAAGACTTTGGAGGCAGTCACTGCAGACACCAATCCTAACTTTTAGCCACTTTTAACACATTTGTCATTATATGTCATGGCCCTTCTTCCGTTAGCATCGGTTGTGACCAAAGAGTGCTTCCTGGAGGGGCTAAATATACAAAGAAAAAGTAACAAGTTCACATAGTTTGACGTTCAAAACTGTAATTTAGCGTAAATTATGCCAGCAAATACAGGAACAATGAAAAAAAAATCTACACAGACCTAAAAGTCAAGAATTGTATGAAAAAAAAGTATATACATGAACATGGTTTTTCAACATATATTTCATACTAAAATGCAATAGACAAGAAAGAAATCAGTCATTTCCTTTACAATAACACATAGCACCCAATGTGAAGAAAAATGCAACAAAATATATAACAGATACCTTAAAACAGAACCCTCTAAATATCAAAGGGTTATAATTAAGGCAGATATTAAACATCACTGGAAGAATTAAGACTGAAAATGAGGGTAGTTATAAAAATAGGAAAAAAGAGAGAGAGAAAAAAAAAACAATAATGATAAAATAGCACCAAAAGTTGGGCGACAAATGCCATATCGGATAAAGATGGAAAAGGACATCCTTGAAAAGAAAACTACTCAAATTACTGACTTGGTCTCGTGCAATCTACGCAAAAGAAACAAAAAAATTGCATATATATAAATACTAATGTATACAATGCAAGTGGCAAAATAAGAAAGGATAGAATAACAGAACACTTCATGAGAACTAACCAAAACAATGATAATTTTCAATAATAAAAAAAAAATAATAATAATAATCTAATAATAATCATATTACAAACTACAGCAAATGCATCGGAGAAACAACAATATCAACATGGGATGCTGTGGTAGTCTTGCTTGGGGAGAGGATAGAAGTGTGAGGACACGTGGAGAGACTAGAGCATGAAGGCCGCATCCTAGCATATACACCCACTGCCCTCCTGGTCCTGCTGCTGCTCCTGTGGGGGGGGCTGAGGGCGCAGGTCGACTGCTGGAACTCAGTTAAGGAGAACAGTGAACACACAAGGTATATCCGGTCGGACTACCGCTCCACTAGACGGCCATTTACTCTCATTTCAATTTATGTATCTATTCTATCTTATCTTTTTAATCATCATAATCTTTTTTTTTTTTTAATGGCATGAATGTACTTTGAGTCGTATTTTCTTGTGTATTAGGAAATGCTATATTAGTCCTCTGCAATATCATTACATTATTAGTATGAGAATATTGTTTCTGGAAGAGATATATATATATATATCTAAGAGGTTATCTATAGATAAGAATAGAGAAATAAGGTGAAGTCTACAACCATACAATAAGAAATGGTCTTCTCTACATGAAACCACCATCTTGATAAACCATTAAAATTAAGACCACTATATTCTATGAGACGAGTAGACCTGAATCATTCACACATTTCTATCAATCTTGAGAAGATTCGGAGATTTAAAGTTGATTTAGCTGCATCAACTTAAAAATCAGAATAAATATATATTTCCCCCCCCATATTATTAGATATTCATAACCAATTCATCTAATTTATGTATAAAAAATATTACATTTGAAAGCATTCAATTCATATCATAGTGAAAACTATTCTATATATTCAGAACATTCTAATTCTAATTTACTCTAAATCAAATTTTAGCTCGCAAATGTAGAACAGGTCTACTGTATATGAAAATGAATGAATTTATCCATTCTCATGTACACCTTTTTTAGGAGTAATTCCTGATCCAGAAGTTGCATTTGTATTAAATCACAAGATGACCAATCATAAATTACATTTTCTAGATGATAAAAAAAAAAAAAAAATCTATGCAAACATATTTTTTTGTTTTCATCCTCAAATAGTAGTTATTTTATCTATGATAATACTAAAAGATATCCCTCCTACAAAAGTTATTACCAATTTTGACTAAATAGTGTAAATCATCTTTTCAAACTGCTTTCAATATATGGTATTATCATCTTTAATAATTGACTTAGATCTGATCTAAATGTTTTATTCAGTGATGCTCAGCAGTATTTCTTAATAAGGTTTGTTACTACATCAATTTACCAGGCTTATACAAGAAGAGCAATATAAACATCTAGTTGGTTAATAATGTCTAACCTAATATTGTATGTAAAGATCAACACATTTACTGCAAATAAATACATTACCTGTATCAGTCTTTCAAGACTTACTGCTGCTGCAAGGTGTCTGAGTACCTCCTTTGCAAGTGCTTTGTGGTGAATGTCCCCCAAGTTTGGGGAAGCCATGCATATTGTACAGTGTAGCAATCAAACACATACCATGCACAAACTGACAATGAAACGCTACAGTTGGTTTGAGATTGTATTTGGTCTCCACAACATATAAAAATAATGATTAAAGCATCAATCAAAAATCCCTTCAAAGAAACCCAACTTTTAGCAAGGCATCTGCTCCCAATAATGAGAGAGCACTGCTGGACAGCAACTGGTAATGACTATGTATACAAAAGACTTTTCTATCCCTGCCAACACTCTGAGTGTATGGCTATCAAGACTAATGATACAAGCCACAAATAGACATTACCATAAATATGAGACACCATACATACATATATACTTATATATATATATATACACACATAGAATGAAGAGACTGGAGTTACCATTGAAGGTCCACTATGATGAGAAATCTAAAATTAAACAGTATTAAGTATCACTTACTATCAATGTACTAACAACCATTCTTGCCTTCAACTCGGCAATCACTGGCCAAAACATCACCGGGTTTTATGGAAGTTCCAAAGGGATTTTCCTACAGAGTGCAGAAGTTTACTATCCACGCTAAACAAAAAACACAGGGTATTACATAAACAGGGCAAGAAACAGCTGCAACATTATTCCCTATATGCCAAACATTTTATATAATTATATATACATATATATATATATATATATAATATATATATATATATATATATATATATATATATATAATATATATATATATATATTATATATATAAATATATATAATTATATATATATATAAATTTATATATATATATATATATTACATAAATATATATATATGAAATATAAATTTTTCTTTCCTCACTAACATTCCTATCTGCATAACTCTGAGGGAGGTTTGGGGGAGGTTGTTAACCCTGCACATTACGTTAAAACACAGTGGAATATGATAAGGACAAAGCTATCATCATAAAATGCAATGGTGCCAGGCTAACACACAATCCCTCGCCGCTGCTTGCTGGCTGGAACGCAAAAGGTACAACCCTGGCAAATCCCGACTTGGTAGTGGCCCGGTGAAGCAGGCAGGTAGTATGGGCGGAAGTGCTGGGCGGTGAGGTGAGGTGGGTGGAGGTGGCAACGGTTAGAACCGATGGGAGTGTTTTTAATTCCTTTTAATGCTTTTTTATTATTTTATTTTGCCTTTATCTTTCTTGTTTTGTTCTTTTAATGTTTAGCAAGCACATCCACCATCTGCTGTCCGCCCGATATCCGCAGCGTTTTCGGAGTCTCGCAGCACAACTTCGGTCACTAGAGACATCATTAAGGAAAAATAGGCACAGGCAAAAACAAAATAACAAGAAAAAAAAAACTAAAAAAAAAAAACAAGTGGAGTTTTAGTGGCAAACAGTTAATCATCATCACCAGTGTTAAAAGTTTGGAAACAGTGGTGTTAAATGCCTAAACAAACTTCCAAGTATATGTATACATGAGGGTTAATAGCCAAAGTAGTCTGGCAATTGAATTAATGAGTGGAAAGAGTTAGTGAGAAGCTGGTTTATACTAATGCAAAGCTCTGCAAGTCCCATCATTAAGAGTTTAGCCAACCAGCTCTTGGCACATGAGCGAATGCCAGTTCAACTCCACTTGCAACATATCAAGACAACTTTACATAGCAAACAAACTTGCAAATTATCATATTTCCATATGAAAGCTACCAAGTGACATTAAGTAGACCATACCTGATTTCAGACTCTTTGACAAATCATTTAGATATGATAGAGATCTTGGTTTTAATTTTCATTCTAGATCACTATATAACTTTACAATCACAAATGAGAAGACAGACATTTAATTCTAAAATTCATTTTGTAAAAAAAAAAAAAAAAAAAGCTAAAATGCAGCTAATATACCAACTTGAAATTTTCCAATGCATTCCTTTTCTTGACTGAACTTTTTTGGAGTAAATATGACATAACAAGAAAGATTAAGATAGCATTTTTACTTTTCAGTCCAGAGTCTATAACCTTTAGAAGAATCGTTCAATCAGGTATGGTGCTCACCATAACATAACTTAGGAACATATCCATCACAAGTTAATAAAAACAAAAACAAAAAAGCAAGTTGACACCATCTACATTCCCACACGAACTTTTCTGAGGTGACAACCAATGCAACTCAACATGCTGCCAAAACACATCACTCTCAAGATACACGTGCTTGATCTATCTTTTAAAATCAACCAATTCATTTAATTGATTTTCTTTGCAAGGCAGGACATTCACAACATACAGCAATTCTCATGATGATTCGTCTGAAGCTGTGACTCACCTTAGCTTGTTCTGGGTGACTTGAGAGACCTCTCGCTGCAAATGCACTCTTTGGCATCTTTCTTTGCTCTTTCTTTGGAACAATATCATTGAAGTTACGGTTATGCTCCCCTTTCCTTGGTACAGTGCTATTCTAATAACATACATGTTTCTAAGTGCTGCTAGGAAATATGGGTTTCACTTTGAGAAGCTGGTTAATGAAAAGGATTTCTCTTTCAGTGAAACATATGTGTTAGCACCAGGGAAGCTGTTGAAATGGCAGAGGTAACATTTTTTTTTCTCACTCAAATAACTAAAAAAAAAGAGACAAAAAGCAAAAAAGCAAAAAAAAAAAAAAAGGCTTGTCAACAGAATAAATATCGTTTAGTTCCCTACATTAAGTTTTGTGCCACAGATTTCTTTATTTTACCTACATAAAACTTTTAAAAAGATTATTCTGGTTTGGTTCCAACTTTCATTGTTACAAATTTCACTAATTTTGTTGATCTTATGATCTGAGCATTTACTCTTTCATCAGCGATCAACAATCCATTTCTAAAAAAAGGTTAATCACTGAACAGAGATATTTGTCATTAATAGCTACTTCTAACTGACTAGATATGGGGAGAGAGAGAGAGAGAGAAAAAAAAGGATAAAATGCAAATAAATAAAGTCACCCTCTCACTTACATCTCGAGCCAAGAATTACAATCCTTGATAATCACTTTCATATCTTGTAAGTGGTTACATTTCCCTACTTATCTTTCCATTTGCAGCATATATGTGTGCATGTGTGCATGTGTGCATGTGTGTGTGTGTGTGTGTGTGTGTGTGTGTGTGTGTGTGCGTGTGCGTGTGCGTGTGCGTGTGCGTGTGCGTGTGCGTGTGCGTGTGCGTGTGCGTGTGCATGTGCGTGTCTGATAATTAAATCAAAATGAGATGAAGAAAAATCACACACTATTAGATTCCTTGACATGCATATCAAATCTTGGAGCCTCCACTTGCTCAAGGTGCATGTTATACTTAAATATCTATCTATAAAATTAACAAAATGTACAATATGTATATGTATCTATATACATGTTTCTACATATATATGTATACATTTTTATACATATTCATGTGTGTTTGTGTGTGTGTGTGTGTGCTTGGGGGGGTGGGGCACATACGTATTTGAGTGGGTGGGCTTGATGAGTATTTATGTATGTATGTTGTGTCATTGCGAGTATGTGTATGGGTGAGTATGAGTGAATGTGAATATGGATGGGTGTATGTGGATGTGGGTGGGAGTGGATATGGATGAGGGTGTGAGTGTAGATGGGTAAATGGATATGTGTATGTGCTTATACATGTGTGTGGTGTAAGTGTATGTGCATGTACATGTGCAGTGTGGTATGGTATGGTATGGTTTGGCAGGATGTTCATGTGTGTGTGAGCTAGTGTGTTAGTGTGGATATATCTGTACATCATTGTAAATATAAAGAACATATTTAAATATATGTGTATATATGTATATGACAGCAATTTAACAGTCCCAATGACACACACGAATCTGAAATACACCTAACATGCTGAAGCAAACGGCAAAACACAAAACTGCAGTAAGTCTCAGGGAAGCATCTTAGCTGACAATTGGTAAAATGAAGTATGCATGATGCCTCCTCCTCTAACTAACTTTGAACCAATTAATAAAATCACAAGCATCTTCAGTAAAAAGATAAATGGTTTCTCCTTAGTGATCAAGCATTATTCGCGGACCGAGCCTCAATACAGTTCTTTTAATGCTCCTCTACTTTGCCAAATAACGGAGATACCTCTTGCCATGCTGTTCCCTTAATGAGAGGAAAGAAAAGCATTTTATCACATTGTATTTCCATATTCCCCCTTCCCATCCATTGTTAACAACATACAGACTATATTAGTTGAAATAAGACTATATTAGTCGAAAAATTAGTTAGTCTGCTAGTACTTATTTCCTGTAATACCACTCACACACCAGATATCACTAGATAAGAGTCCAACCCTTGTAATAAAAAGAATGAAATGAACACAGCATGTAGGTAGGTATGCATGTCAATAAATACATACATACATACATACATACATACATACATACATACATACATACATACAAACATTATATATATATATATATATATATATATATATATATATATATATATATATATATATAATATGGAAAGACAATGAATTACTATGAAAATGAAATATAATTCTAAGAAAGTATTCCTTCCCCTCTTTAAAAGCCTTAAAACACACTTGATGTTGGATAAATCTGATAAGAAGACCTTCTCTTAATCTATTGCAACTATAATTCATATATAGAATTTTTTTTCTTCTTTTTTTAATGACAAGTTTTTTTTAACTTATTTCCTTATTTGTTCTTATATATTATAAAGTTTGCCTAAATGTTAATTCAGTTGGTTCATTTCAAATTTGATTCCTATTGCAATTAAATAAAAATAAAATACTTAAGTTATGAGACTGACATAAAACAGAGAAATATAATGACTTGTGGCCCCTTTTATAATCTTTTAAAGTATTTCCCATATATTAGCAACCCAACTAATTAGCAACTCATGAAATAATCTAAAACAACAATGATACTAACAACAGGTATTTGGAATGTATAAATACCCCTCACAGGTAAAGAATTTTAAAATGAATAAATTCATTTTCTAAGGAAATTAACATGCTATATCTAAAAACTAGAAGTCTCTAAAAAAGTATTCATCACTATCAAGTCTCTATGCTGAAGAGCAAACAGAGCCCATGGCTTCCTCTGCCCCTCACAATTAATCAAAAAGTCATTCAGATCGCATTCAATCACTCTAAGACAAATTTTGCAGGCTAACTTGTGCAAGGGATAGGTCCTATAATCTTAACTTGGTATTCTGAAACGGTTAAAACTGCTTGACTTTGGGGTAGGGCTACAAAATGCAAAATGCCACATCACGTGGGTGTTAAGGCTGAGGACAAGGGTAGATAGAGTTCGTGGAATGTAAATGCTAGGAGTCAAATGTATGAATGACGAGCAGGGGAAAAGGATACTGTCAACCTTCTTGTTCTCGGTGGACTCCATGCCTGGCAGAGCGGCAGCGACTCGCCGGAACAGCTGCGGGGTAGACATATGTGTTTAGGGGGTGAAGGCAGCATAAAACTCTGATGCCTATATTATGCTTATAGTTAACACACTTCCATCTTCCTTTTATTTAACTCACAATCATTCTGAGAGGGGGAGAACCCTCAAGGAGGAGGAGAGTGGTATATGGACAGGGATTAGGTCAGTAAAGATCTTTATGAACAACTTTATACAAAGACTCCTTTCACAGATTAGTATTGTCAAAAATAGCAAAAGCAAAATAAAATCACTAAATAAGAAGCAGAAGTAACTGTATCTAACTTTATAATGATAGTGAACCCCCATCTAAGAACACTTAACCAAACATGAAAGTGACAATTCCTAGACTTGTACAAGTTGGTTATCTAATAGCACTAAAGTCCCAGACTGAAACAAACAAAGGCATGCATCCTTTCTTACCTGCTTCACATTGTATCCTGCTTTCGCACTAGTCTCAATGAACATAACATTAAGCTCCTTTGCTTTTCGCTCGCCTTCCTCTGTTGAGACCTGTAAAGACAAGCAAGATCAATTACTGTCAAGCTGGAATTTTCAAAGGCAGGGTAATCTTAAAAGGAAAAATAAAACAGCA
>NW_028234422.1:10257846-10260346 GCF_977035675.1 Penaeus japonicus
TTCCTTCCCTTCTTTCTTTCCTTCCTTCCTACCTCCTATTCTTTCTTCCTAGCCTCCCCCATTCCCTCCACTTATCTTCCCTCCTCCATGCCTTCTCCCCTGTGTATGTATGATCCACTCTCACCTAAAAGGGTCAAGTCTCGATTTCCAGTGACTTTCGATCGGTCATCATGGAACTCTTCTTGCAGTGTTTTTTCTTTCACGTACGTTCCTTGATATACTTATATATACGATTTTCTAAGGGATATACCAGTTGAATAAAGGAAATAAACTTAAGGAAAGGGTATCAAAAATTATATATATATATATATATATATATATATATATATATATATATGTATATGTATATATATGTATATATATGTGTGTGTATGTATGTATATGTGTGTGTTGTGTGTTGTGTATATATATATGTATATATATGTGTGTGTGTGTGTGTGTATGTGTGTGTATGTGTATATGTTTGTATATATGTATGTATATATGTGTGTGTGTGTGTATATGTGTATATTGTGTGTATATATGTGTGTATATATATGTATAGTGTGTGTGTATGTATATGTGTGTATGTATATATTATTATATGTATCTATATTATATATCTATTATTATATATATATATATATATATATATATATATATATATATATATATATTGTGTATGTATATATTTAATATCTATATATATAACATATATAATATATATATAACATATATAATACATATATAACATATATAATATATATATATATATATATATATATACATATATATATATGATATAATATAGATATGTATTTCATTAGCATCGACTACTTCTTGTCATGCCTATCACAAAATCAATATGAAGTGATAGAAACGTAGGAAATTTGAAGTGACGTCCCGCCATATAACCATGGGATATTTGCCCTGACGTGCCGCGTACTAACTGCCAAGGGGATCCACCTACTCTGCAGTAAAATGTCAAAAGCATTACCTCCAAAATAACTAGCCCGCGACACTCCAGAATTCCATGAGCATATACGATACCTCGTGGCACAGAACCATCAAAACCTGAGAAAATACAATCACTAATGCTTTCCGTGTATGAGACAATCTGACGCCTATGGAATCTAGCAAGATAAATCTAGCAAGATGTTGGTTGTACTAATATTCAAACGATAAAAAAGAACACCTGTGGCCCTTGCACAAAGAATCAATAAAAAAACATCTCAAATACTGTCTTTGCAATATACGCTGAAAAGGCAACTTGAGTTAAGCCTATGATCAGCTAACACTATTTCTCGGGGAGAATAAACGTTTTACTGGACATTACATATAATTAACCTCTTAATTAAATTCTGTAAAAATAGCAACAAATGTTCGCACGAATACAATTTATGAATTAACAGATAATTAGGAATGCAAAACAGATAAGCCGTTTACTTAGTTATCTGCAGCGTCAACACCCAAGATTAGTGGCAGCGTGTAAATAGCGTAAACCTGTTAGCGTGACTCTGTTAGTCCGTTGTGTACAGAAGCAGATGAAAGCCAAGTTCTGGCCCTGACGGCGGGCATCATCACCTCCATAACGATGTTGGCATTTGACGTTGGGGGCAGTGGTGAGTTACGTTTTGAAAGTACACTAAGAGTATGAACCTTATTTAGTGACGGATAATGGAAACTACATTCGTAAATACTCTAATTACCGTCGCGATTCACCAGCGACTACAATGTGCCCCTGTGCCAGTATGGCTGCTTTGTGCTATGGCACTCACAATCATAAGCACAGGTCTCCTTCCTCATTATGGAGAACATGATGAGCTAATGTGAAATCTATCCTACAATTTCAGGCTCCTACAACATGCATAAAGCCTGTCAGATGGCACATATGTCCCACAATATGGCAAAAAAAAGTAACGAACACAAAAAAATGAAAAAAATAATAAAATAAAAGAGCTCCCTAGTTCTGGAATAAAACCCATCTGGGATACCGTGCAGGTGGCAAGACTACCCGACTTTGGGACAAAGCAAGCAAATCTATCCCGTCTGCAAAAAAGCTTCGCATATTGATACAAAAATAACCTTGTAAAAAATTCTAAAAACATACTATACGAGTTCTGCATTCGTAAATACAAATGAATAAATTAACAATTTGTGTAAAACAATACATGTAGTTTTGACGGTTTTGTGCGTGTGCGTGTGCGTGGGCGTGTGTGTGTGTGTGTGAGAGAGAGAGAGAGAGAGAGAGAGAGAGAGAGAGAGAGAGAGAGAGAGAGAGAGAGAGAAGAGAGAGAGAGAGAGAGGGAGGAGAGAGTGAGTGAGTGAGTGGATAAGTAATGAAGTGAGTAATTAAGTAAGTGACTCTACAATACATGGATGCGCCTGCTTGTGTCCAGCAGGTATCCAAGCGCATCCTTCACAAGTCCTCCTCCACACCACCTCATCCTTAAAAGCTGTTCGAAGGAAATCCAACAAAACTCGGGCGTAGAGGCCAGGTACGTACCGTTCTATCTTCGAG
>NW_028234422.1:10265346-10270346 GCF_977035675.1 Penaeus japonicus
CACCCAGGGGAAGGGGAAGGGGAAAGGGACAGGGGAAAGGGACAGGGGAAAGGGACAGGGGACTAGGGAATAGGGACAGGGGACTGGGGACTAGGGACAGGGGACAGGGGACAGGGGACTAGGGACAGGGGACTAGGGACTGGGGACTAAGGACAGGGGACAAGGGACAGGGGACTTGGGACTGGGGACTAGGGACGGGTGACTAGCGAAGGAGCCGGGAAAAGGTTCTGGGACGGGGAATAGCGAAGAAATCAGGGAAGAGGTATGGGCTAAGAAGGGGATAGGTATGGATGGGAGACGGCAAGAGGGGGGGGGGGGGATCAGCAACAGCTTAAATAAAAAAGAAAGATCGCATCCCCTCAAGAAGTTGACTCTTATCGCGTGATTTGTATTATGTTTTTGTAATATGGTTAACAAAAATACGAATAATATATGGCTATATGTAAAGAGATAAGAGAGAGATAAAGACAGAGATAGATAGATAGATAGATAGAAAGACAGATAAATAAAGAGAAAGAGAAAGAGAGAAAGAAAGGGAAAGAGAAAGAGAAAAAGAAAGAGAAAGAGAGAAAGAAAGAGAAAGAGAGAAAGAAAGAGAAAGAGAGAAAGAAAGAGAAAGAGAGAAAGAGAGAAAGAAAGAGAAAGAAAAAGAGAGAAAGAGAGAAAAAGAGATATAGACTACAGCTGGAATCTAGGACACAACCTTACGATGTTAATTCAGCTCCTAATCTATAACAGGGTCACACACTTTCTGGAGAAGGGGGAGGGGGGATAGGGGAAGGGAGGGAGAGATGGTTCAAACACACATGGTTAGAACTACCAAGAAAATCGGACAGTTCACCCAATCATCCTTCACACACACACATACACAGAAAGATAGAGAGACAAACAGATAGGCACACGCACACATGCATGCATACACACACACGGGTATAGGGCAAGCAGACAGACAGACAGACAAACGAACAAGCAGATCAACAAACAAACAGACAAACACAAAAAGACCCACACCCAAATCTCCCCCAACCTTTCTCCGCATTCCGAGAGACTTTCCCCGCCGGTGCCGCTTCGCCGGGTGGGGGAAGGAGAAGGGGAGGAGGGGAGGAGGGGGAGGAGGGGGAAGAGGGGAGGGGGAGAGGGTGGGGGGGTGCGTGCGTGAGCGGCCGTCCGTGACCCGAGGCGGCGACCGAGAGCGTGAATTGCCGTCGCCATCTCCAGCTTTCGTCGTCGCCGCCGCCGTCGTGGTTGCAATCCGTGTCGGAATTTTGGGTCGCCCTGCCGTCGCTCTTCTAATCAATCGCTGTTGCTGTCATTTTCGTCTATCTTTGCTGCTGTTGCATTAATTAATCCAATTTGCTCTTCTCGTCGTCGCTGTATTCATTGTATTTTTTCTTGCTTCACCACGTTCACCTTTTATCGTCGGTGAATCCTAACCCTCGCCGTAACCTAAGCCACCCTTCCGAGGAACACGCCCATCGTGCAACAGACAGATACTCCCTCAAAAACTGATAAGACAGGCCTGACTGATGGCTGCATACCCCCACCCACCCCAACCCCACCCCCCATCTCCCCTTCGACTAATGCACATTTTCACACCAACGATCCGCGCATTTGCATCGATTCACGGACCAGCAGGACTTCTTGGGCTGACCAATCCTCTCGTAGCCGGATTCATTGGCTAATCCTATTCCTTTCCTCTCTCTTTTTTTCCGAAATTCCTCGAGATCTACACGTCTTGTTCCGAGGAGGAGGAGGAGGAGGAGGAGGAGGAGGAGGAGGAGGAGGAGGAGGAGGAGGAGGAGGAAGGGAGAGGAGGAGGAGGAAGGGAGAGGAGGAGAATGAATGAATGAATGAATGAATGAATGAATGAATGAATAAATGAATGAGAAAAAACGGAAAGAAAAAAACGAAAGAAAAGAAAAGAACAACGAAAAAGAAGAAGAAACCCCCCAGCTCTCCCAAACAGCCAACTCCTGCAGCCTTGCCGGCGTTCCTTCGGGTTGCAGCGACTAGCGAAAAAGCGGCGTTGCATTGCCGCGCTTAATGCGGCCTCAATTAGTTTCCGGGATGATGGCTCGCGCAATTTCCCTTGTCAGACAATCGCCGTAATAACCTGTGCAAAACTGGCTAATGCTATTAATAATCGCACTATACTCGCACATACCTAAGTAGATATAACTCTGTGTGTGTGTGTGTGTGTGTGTGTGTGTGTGTGTGTGTGTGTGTGTGTGTGTGTGTGTGTGTGTGTGTGTGTGTGTGTGTGTGTGTCACATTATATATATATATATATATATATATATATATATATATGAATACACTCATTGCACACAGTCTGCAAATTTCTACAAGTAAAATTCAGGCACATTTTCGTGTGTTCCCTCATTCCCCACTCCGCTTATATTCCTCCTCCTCCTTCTCGCTCCCTGAATTTCTAGTCTTGTATATGCCTAAATAAAAACGCACACGTACATACTCAAACTCACGCACACTCCACACACATACACACATAATAAAGGCTTGTTACGAAGCAGCTGCAGCCACGAAAAGGCACGAACCTCATCCACGCGCGAAACACAACGACAACACCTTATTCAAAGTGCCTCGTGTTTCGTGCTCGGCGCCTGGCGGAGAGGACTACCGAGATTTAGAATTACGGCACAAACGCGAACTGTATTTATAGTTGCCTACAAAGGGACACTCGCCTTGGATGATAAAGAAGTTGCGAGAGGATGAGAAAGTCGGGCGGCGGAGGGATGCGCCGACAGAGGGACTGGGACAACGGGACAAACACAAGTATATATGTGTGTGTTTGTGCGTCTGTGTGTGTGAGAGTGAGATTGAGAGTGAGGGAGTGTGATTGTGAGAGTGAGGGAGTGAGTGTGAGAGTAAGAGTAAGAAAGTGTGAGTGAGTGAGTATGACAGTGAGTGAGTGAGTGAGTGTGTGTGTGTGTGTGTGTGTGTGTGTGTGTGTGTGTGTGTGTGTGTGTGTGTGTGTGTGTGTGTGTGTGTGTGTGTGTGTGTTTGAAAACAGAGAGGGTAGAACAATATACCAAGAAGAGAGGGGCAATGCCGACAACTTTAAGCTTGGCGCATAACATTTTTAGTCTCGAGCTCAGCAAACGGCTCTGTCCGAGCATAAACACGCTGGGAAAATATAGCGGGAGGCTGGTCGCCTCCCCCCTCCTACTCCCTCACCAAAGCAACAGCGCCCACGCCGCAACGTGCTATATCTTACAGCTAATGCTGATGATAATGACGATATAAAAAAGTACATTACATAAACACAAAGAATAACAGGTAAGAAAACACAGAAAACAGGCAAGCAAACAAAAGCCCGAGACCAGCAACCACGCAGCACCGAGACCCGACAGACCCCCCTCGGGAAGGTCCATCTCAAGTGGAGCGCAAAAGTGGCATCCAGGGGCCACTTAAGAGGGCGGCACCGCTAGCCTCACCTGCCCTTGAGTCTAGACGCGGTGGCGCTTTCGTCCCCCGTCGCACCGAGTTCCTGTTCCTGTCACTTTAATGGCAATCGAGTACTTCCAGGTGTGCGTGCCCGAACGTGCTTGCTTGTCGGATTGACTGACTGTATGTCTGCTTGCCTACTTACGCGCTTGTGTACGTGTGTACGTGTGTACGTGTGTGTGTGTGTGTGTGTGTGTGTGTGTGTGTGTGTGTGTGTGTGTGTGTGTGTGTGTGTGTGTGTGTGTGTGTGTGTGTGTGTGTGTCTATATATATCTACCTGTTTGCCTGTATGTGCTTGCTTGTTTGCGAGCTTGTGTGTGCACGTACACACATCTGTTTGTCTGTGTCTCCAATCAGATTCGATCACAACTTGTGCATCGCACAAGTTGTGAGTATCGACCCCAACCCCCCTAAAAATAAAATCCACTAAGAAGACTCCGACGAGTCCAAAAAGAAAGCAAAAACACACAAACCCTTGAGCCGCAACTCCCCCCCCCCCCTCCTCCGTCCCATAATCAAGCCCAACAAAATGATGACAACAGGAAGTCAACCCCCCCTCCCCACCCTTCCTCCGGTTCTCCCCATTAACCCTCGAACAATGGACAGGTAGGACAACCTGTTGACGTTTGTAGGTAGCGGGGCCAAGTCTCCTAGAGATAATGGTAGGGGGGGGGGCAGAGAAAGGGGGGTTAGGGAAGGGAGGGAGGGGGAGTGAGGATGAAGAATGAGGGGCGAGGGAGACTGAGGAATGAGGAGGAGTGGATATAAGGAATGGGGGGTGAAGCGCTTGAATATGAGGGAGATATGCAAGAGATGTGATGAAGAGGGAAGGATGGGAGGCGGGAAGAGATTAGACACGAGGGGAGGGGAGGGAGGGGGGTCCCAACCGACACTTGAGGCGAGCGGGAAGGGCGGGGTCTGAGAGAGGGAGAGCGCTCAGGTAGCGGGCAGGTCAACACTAAGGTGCGGCGCGTGGGCGGGCGGGCGGTGCTGGGCCTATTCGACACCTGGCACTCCCTAGTTTGGTGTTAAGGTGGTGCCCTTGCGAGGCTTTGGATTTGCCTGTGCCGCCCTCGCCTGATGGGACGCCCACACTCTGAAGGAATGCGTGTGGGCTGGCCAGGAGGATAACTACACAAGACAGTCCAATTAGGGGAAAAAACGGTACCTCCGTACTGCGACGGAAAAGACCACGGGCGTGGGTGGGGAGAGGGAGACAGCCAGGCGTCACTTTAAATGGGTGGGGTGGTAGGAACAGTGACTATTAGCCTAGATGAAAAAAATTCTAGTTCGGTGCTCGCGAGCTCCTGTGATCAAGCGTCCAAGAGCCTCTGTAAAAGGTCATTGATCCCTTAACACTGCAAATCGTAATCTCATTCAGAGGCTGGATTTAGCTCATGTTTGCCCGGGAGCCCTGGCAGGATCAAAGCAATTCTTGACAGTCCATTAAGCATTTAATAAAACACCCTTCAGGCTGATCCACACTGGCCCCCTTTACGCGCGTTCATATACTGGTGATGTCATTCTTGTACGTT
>NW_028234422.1:10277846-10280346 GCF_977035675.1 Penaeus japonicus
GCTGTTGCATATACTCGAGACGTGGAGGAGGAGGAGGAGGAGGAGGAGGAGGAGGAGAGCCAATCCCAGATAAATAGGAGGATGGGGAGGAGGAGGAGGAGGAGAAAGAAAACAACATAAAGGAGTGGATGGTATATAAGGAGGAATAGGAGAAAATGAAGAGGAGAACGAAGAACGAGAATATAAAAATAAAAAGCAATATAATTATGAGAGGGAAACGGGTGAAAATTGGAAGCATACGCCGGTGAAGACGATGACAAAACAAAGTGAACAGGAAGAAAAGGAAGAATTGGAACAGGAAGACGCGGAGGAAGAGGAAGAGGAAGAGGAGGAGGAGGAGGAGGAAGGTGGAGGAGGAGGAGGAGGAGGAAGGTGGAAGAAGAATAGGAAGAAGAGGAATAAAGAATAGTGAGAAGAGGAAGAAGGAAAAAGAAGAGGAGGGAGAGTAAGGAGGAGAAGAAGGAAGAATCGGGGAGGAATCCGCAACTCAAGACTCTAACGGTAGGGCTTCGCAAGTGCAGAACCCCCCTGCGGCGGCGACGACACCGGCTGACGAAGGAGGTCCCTCGACGCCTCTGGCCCCACCCACTAGCCGCAATCCTTGGCCAGATCCCCCCACCCCCGTCCCCCATAATCTCTCGCCTCTGCCTCTCTCGCCTCTGCCTCCCTCTCTCTCTCTCTCTCTATCTATCTCTTTCTATCTATCTCTCGCCATCTATCTCTCGCCCTCTCTCTCTTCGCCTGCCTGCCTGCCTCATTTCCTTTCCCTTTCCCTTTGTCTGCCTCTCTTCCTCTCCCTTTGCCTGTCTCTCTCCCTGTCCCTGTCTCTGTCTCTGTTTGCCTTTCTCTCTCTCCCTACCCCTATGCCAGTGAAGTAAAGAAGAATTTCCTCTTTCTCACCTTCGACGCATTCACTGCGGTTCCTAGCAGCTCCCTCTCCTACTCGCGTCCTCCTTCCAACCCCCCTCCCCCTCCCCCTCCCTAGTGCATCGACAGTGCTCCCGTTAGCGACCGCAGTTCGACCTTAAAGGCATTATATAGAAATATGTACCAGATATATATAAACATATATATACACATTTTTTTTTTTTCTTTAACCACTTTTTGTCCCTAACCATTTTCTCCTCCTGCATCTTCCTCTTCCTTTTAGATATACCTCTTCCCCTCCCACGTCCTGCGCCCGCCCCCCCTCCCTCCCACGCTCGTCACCGCCACTGCTGCGCGGTTCTGTTCCGGCCGCCAGAACACCTGACTAATCCGGCGGAATTCCCCTGAGTGCAGCGTCGGCGGTGGCGGTGGCGGAGGCACTGACGTGGTGGGCCTCGAGTCGCCTTCGTAAGCGCTTCGTCAGGCAATAGGCTCTTCCGGGTGCCTAAACATGCACGTAATGCGTCTTCATTTGTCTTCTTCCAAGGGTAGGGAAAAATAGGGAAAAATAGGGATAAAGGAAAAAGAAAAAGGTCCTGAAACTTCCTTGTTTTATACCTTGAAGTTACCACTTAACCCAAATCAAAGGAAAGAAATATGTGTATGTATGTTGTACGTAATACATTATATAATATATTACATACATATATATATATATATATATATATATATTATACTACATACATATATATATATATATAATATACTACATACATATATATATATATATAATATACTACATACATATATATATATATATATATATATATATATAAAATATATTACATACATATATATATATATATATATATTATATTATATATATAAATATATATATATGAGAGAGAGAGAGAGAGAGAGAGAGAGAGAGAGAGAGAGAGAAACACAACCGATGAAGTCAACCCATCGTCTGAGAGAGAGAGAAAAAAAAAACGAGAGCTCGAACTCTCTCCGGACGAGAGCGAACAAAGGGCACGGGAGGTCAGGCCGGTTCACGACCTTTCTGCCGGGGGGTTGCGCCGGATTCTTGCAAGCGGGGACGCACCTGGAAAGCATGACGCCTACAGGAAGCTTGACGTAGATGTGCCTTCAACTTTATTTGCAGAGGACAGAATTACCGAAACAAACACACTCGCAATACAAAAGTCCTCCAGGGAAACCATAAAATAAAAAATAATATCACTTAACAGAAACCACACGCCGCCCTTGGTTCACCACCTCCATGCCTCCCCCCTAAAATAGTTTTCCTCCCCTCCCCCCCACCCAGCCGTGTGTGCGTGCGTGCGTGCGCGTGAGTCATCCCAGCGTCCGCCAAAACCGCGGAACTGCCGCTACCGGTACATCACCGTCCGATCCCTAGGCTGAGATCTGGCCGTTACGTCATCAAGGACGTGGCTTCCTTAGTCTTCAGCGCTTTTGCTTGCTTGCTTGTCTGCTTGATTTTATGATTTAATTGAATTCCTGTCCATTCCTTTGCTTTTTTTTTTTCTTGCTTTTCTTTCTCTCTTCTTCTTGCCCGACTCTCCTACTCTCCACTATTCGCTCTTCCATCTTTCTTTTATCTTCGTCTTCA
>NW_028234422.1:10287846-10290346 GCF_977035675.1 Penaeus japonicus
GAGAGAACAATACCAAAGGCGAGGCAAGTTCACCTTTATCTTTGGTACATGAATAATACTGGAATTTCCTCTTGTTAAACTGCCTTTAATAGGTGTGTCTTTTGCTCTCTCAAAATGGCTGGTACAATGGTAGGTTGAGGATTCCATCCTTAATACAAATACCTCTACTTCGCTTTATTGCTTAGGTATTCTAAGTCTAAAGCATATAATGTCCATCCTTTAACATCCTTCAGAAAAAAATATATATATAAGTTGAAATAATGAGCCTTGTCGAATACCAAGAACTGTAAAGTGACCAGACATAAAACAGGTACCCATCCCTAAGGCAGTGTTAGCAGCTCACTTGACAGAAAACATACAAGTTAGATTATCTGGAACACCTGTGGCCAAGTGTACAATAATGTGATTGAAATAAACAACATTTTTGAAAAGCCATAAATATTATGAAGTTAAGATGAGGAATTATAAATTTTACAGGTAATCTAACAGTAAAATAGATAATCTGAAAATTAACACACTAACTGAGGTCCAATCCTTGAGATTAGCTAAAAAATATGATTGTTGTAGATCTCCTAATTGAACTCCTCAAAAGAAGGGGAAAATTCTATTTTAAAGTGATTATCATCTTATTCATCTTATTTAATTTTTCTTTCTATTTTTCTATAAAATTCTTCTTTCTAGAAACAAACTTCAAACTTCAGACTGATAGTAATTCTGCTAAAAGAAATGCTTTCCACACACGATAAATTTTGCATTCAGTTGTACCTCTGAGGTAGTTTCTTTATCCATCTTTGTGATGATGAGGGCAAATTGTGAACATGCATACCAGCAATAAAACTGTTAGCCGGAAAGTCAGCATTTGAAAAGCATAATATGACACTAACCAAAACTAGGTAAACATTGTAACATGTTTTTGGCTGGGCTCTGAATTCAAATGTTTTTGTAATTGCCATGTTAACTAACAGTGCTAACTAACAGTTAGTATTTTGCGATCATATGACAATCAATGTTATGATTATCCCCAAAACATGGATATGCAACAAGGTATGCATAATTAAAGAATAAAAACAGCAAAGTAAAAAGAAATATTCATGAGCTGCTCTATTTATAAGTCATTATTAATCATGCAAATTATGTAATTCCTTGCTGGAGATGAGGCTTCCTCTTAATTTCCTGGCTTCTCATATATTGTTTAAAAAATAATGGAATAAGCCAGACAAGAGATGGAAAGTACACTAATATCTCCGCAAAATCTTTATTTTCCTGTGCACTTGCATAATGATATACACAATGTTTAGTGCTTTGCAAATGCATGATCTTTCCAATTTTCCTGAAAGACTTTTAGTACCAGTTTTGCTTATAAAATGTAATTCTTACTCCTTACATACATGGAGTTATATACATTTTCCATATGATAAAAATATTTGTAGTTTCAATATCACTTTTAAAAAATATTCGTCATATCCTAAATAAAATACTAAATTTCATGCTCATGATCATAATAAATGAACATAATTGCAGTAACTTTTGGATAGATATTGCAAATGAAAATGTGAATGATGAGAATGTGAATAATATCCTTCTTCACACCTATCAAGACCTACAATAAAAAGGATCTATCACAGGTAGTATCGGCAAGTATAAATTAAGAGCAGATTCGGATTGCCGATATCAAATATTTTGCTCTCATCAGTTTGCTTATGTATATTCCTCGGATATAGTACTTTCAGTTCATGGAAATCATCAATAGCCATAAAATTGGTAGTATTTTGACTGGCACATATCATAATGGAGCTTGCAGAGCTCCTTAAGGAGCTAGTGCTAGATCAATCTTGCAAGAGTAAGTGTGCAAATGGTTTGTTGGGCTTTCTAGAGCACTGAAGGCATGGAGGTTGCAATGCTTCTTTGAAGCTATGTCACTATCATAGCAGCACACAGAGCCTCAAAATAACCCCTATATAAGGATTGCAGGGGGTTGTGGTTACCTGGAAAACACACATGAATCTTGTGTTGTATTTATAAGCATGCAAATATCACTACTAATTTGTTGTTGTTTATCCTACAATTTTCTTGGTATACTTTATACCCTTCCCAGCTATCAGAGACAAAATTGTTCTTATAATGTGTTTCCATGAAGTAAATACACACTAGACGTCAAACATAATCCTTGATACCAAAATTGCTTGCCTCATTAACCTGGACCTTCTCTGTATATATACCAATGCATTCTTGCATATATAGATAATTACACTTTTATAATCAAATCCAACTTTTAAATAGACCTATATCCAAATTTCCTTCAAATCTAAACCTGAAATTGTTACCAATCTGTCATTTGTCACTGGAATCTTTAAAACATCTGGTCACAGATTATAACTTGTCATAGCAAATCATCTTGCATCTCTTCTTAGAATATTGATTTTTATCATTTCTTTTACTTAATACTGATGCATATTACCAGAATTTCTAGGATGAAGAAATCTTTTAAATCAATATAGAT
>NW_028234422.1:10315346-10317846 GCF_977035675.1 Penaeus japonicus
TATATGTATAATATATATATATATATATATGATATATATATATATATATATATATATATTATATAATATAGAGGAGAGAGAGAGAGAGAGAGAGAGAGAGAGAGAGAGTGAGAGAGAGAGAGAGAGAGAGAGAGAGAGAGAGATCATGAGAGGAGTGAGAGCTGCGCGAGATAGAGAGAGAGAATGACGAGAGAAAACGCGCGAGAGAGAGAGAGAGAGAGAGAGACAAAGGAGAGAGAGAGAGAGAGAGAGAGAGAGAGAGAGAGAGAGAGAGAGAGAGAGAGAGAGAGAGAGAGAGAGAGAAAGAGAGAGAATTACAATCTCTAGAAAGCAACATTTCAGACAATGTCCAACATTTTTGCTAGAATTATGATTGTTCACAAGAATGATGATAATTCTACACCAGCAGTATGCAAACATAAAATCAACCACAAAAAGATGACGAGAAAGATGCCGAAATGCAAGGGAGATGAAGAACATAGGAAAATGTAAGTAAGTATAAAACGAAGAAAGAAAACACATACTAACGAACCGTTGAAAAATCACTCAATGAATCTTGGCGTAAAGGCACTGAATGGGAAACAGCTGGCAATACTCATTGTGAAAATGGCTGCTGGAATGATGCTCAGTGATACATTGCACAGATTCGATGGCTGAAAAATCCGAACCTGTTGTACGAATTATGATCAGCATGAACTTTTTTTTGGGGGGGAAGCACCGGACTTTACGTTACTCGAGAGTAAAGTAACTCGAGTAAAGCCATGCAGAAAAATAGTAAAAAAATATTTCCTTATATGAATACAGTAACAATCGGTACCCTAGCAATATCCAAAGCTTATATATATATATACAACATTCAATTAGACTGTCGTTATAGACCAATATGTCTACAGTAGTTAAAGTCGAGAAAGAATAAGTGCACAAACGGTGGGAAAGGATGAAAAGCGCGCTGACCGTTAGAAGCAGTTAAATTCGTTTGTTTTTTTCTTTTTCAAAAACGCGTGTTCGACTATGGCTTATGACGTTATTTGTAAATAAAGTTTTTGGTACACATGACGACTTTAAGTTATCCAGATTACTTACATGTCCACTTCTAAACTTTAGCATAACCTTTTGAAAGAACTTTTGTTGAAAACAAATGCGCAAAGAAGTAGTACGCACATCTGTAACCACTGCAATAGCCACATATTGCTTGCGTGTTTATTGTTAAATCTTACCTAATATCAGGTCCAAATATAAGTTTTGCCACATATATGATCAATTCTATTAATAACATACCAATATTTGTCTTACCTTTCCCAATTCTATTTGAAAATGACTTTGGAGGGCGTGGTCGGGTGTTGGGTTGGTTTTGGTATGTGTTGTTGGGGTTTGGGTGATATTTTTGTGATTTGATTTTGTGTGTGGTAGATTTTTTGTGTGATTTTTTTTTTTTGATTTTGGGTGAGATTTTTGTTTGATTTGACAAGGACTCCATTGTATTAGTCTACACATGACGTCCCACTTGAACTTGACTTCATCTCAAGAAGGTCGACAAGGATTTGATTAAAAGCGACCATGCTTGTGACGGTATCAAAGCTACACTCAAGGTATAAGTCGCATCAGACTCAAACCCGGATTAAGATTTGGCGCGACAAAAATGTGGCTAAGGCTTCGGGTACCAGCCAAATCGACAACTAACTTTTTTTTAAGTTAAAATTTGTAATATTATGTTTGAAGATTCCCTTGCTAGAATGATTTCCTCGTTGCCAAGCCTCGTTGAGAGCCACAGAGCGCGATGGTGAATTATATACCAAATGACGCGAGAGACTTCGTTTGTCGCCAGCAGATCTGAGATGGGTCATTGGGTGCACCTGGACACCAAGGGTATTTCACCTGACGTAGTGCAAGTTACGGGTGAATTTCCCTTGTGTCTCACCCATCTGAATATCAGGGAAAGCTTACGCTCTCCTTAGAGTAAGCAGATACTGCGGTCAGCCAATCATAAACTGCCTTCCAAAAATGTTAAACTAGTGGCCACGCATAAGGGTATGAAAGATCATCCCATGTCTCCTAATATTACAGCTTTTATTAGAGTTAAGGTTAGAGGTGGAACGCGTTCACGCTGTCTATAGATTTAATCAATCCACATTTCTGAAACCCTTCATTGAACGCAACGTGAGCGCCAGGAAAAATGAGACGTGCAGTATAAGGAATCGTGCACACAAGTTGATGTCTAATGAAATTTACGGTCGTTCACGTTCACGGGTTGAAAGTTAGTTATGTGCAGACGGCAGAGAAATTTCTAAAGCTAGTTTTTCAACCTTCACTCAAGGACGCGTTTCCTCTCAAGGAAGACAGAGTGTTATGTTTGAACAACAAATCTATTATAAATATTAAACAACCCAATGATCTAGGTTTTCATATACTGGAATTAGCAAGGATGCACATGTACCGTTTCTGGCATAAGTTAGTCAGTCAAACAACACTAAAGGGATGAAGCCAGACTCGCGCACGAGGA
>NW_028234422.1:10320346-10335346 GCF_977035675.1 Penaeus japonicus
TATATATATATATATATATATATTGTTATATATATATATATATATATATATATATATATATATATATATATATATATATAGTTTAATATGTATTCTTAAAGGTTTTCTATTTCAAAAGTTTCAAAAGTTGTTTTGAAAATATACTTTAAAAAAATATGTGTTATTTGGAAAAAGAAATCGTAAATCCGAAAAGTGAATTAAGTCAGACTTGGATCTCTCTAACCTCATCTTTTTAACGACCTTTTTCAACGCATGTATTCGTTTATAATTCGATTAAAAAATACATTGTTACATAATCTAAACGACGATTCATGTTGCCGTAGACCAAACGTTCACCCTGTATTCGCGTGTGCCCTTTAACCTGTGACCTATGACCTGATCTCGTTTTCAACAGATGATTCTAAGCAACTTTAGACACGTAACTGTTTTTGTTTTTGTTTATTTGCATGTTTTACCATTTGTATGGGGGAGGGGGGTAGTGGAGTGATGGGGAGGGGGGTATTCTCTCACACTTCTCGCTCACTTATTATACGATTCTTGTCTGCATGGGAGCAACATGAAGAAGTCATTGGAGGTTTTGAAGCAATAGTTGACATAAATTATGCTCATGCTGCAATAATACTGTCATAATATCTTGAATTCGGAGAGGAATCTAGATAAAGACTGCGAAAATCGGAATGGAATACATGTTTGGTAAAGCAGGTTCTCTCCTCGCTATCTCTCTCTCTCTCTCTCTATCCCTCTCCCTCCCTCCTCCTCATTTATTTATTCATATATCTATTTACTTTAGTAATGCTTTTACCGATACGATTTTTCCTATCACAGTCTGCTATTATTTCATCCATTGTCGTAGTTGCGTTTCTGACAAGAAAGGATATTTATACTCATATCATTTTTCAATACTATTTTATTAATATTATTATTATTACAAAGTACTTCTAATACAATGACATATGCAATATTAATCTTAATATCTATTACCAAGTGTTACATTTTTAGTTTCTTAATGATAAACATAATATCGATTACAGTGCGATACATCTTATATGCTTATCAGTAATATCAATATCTATTACATAGGGATACATTTTTATTCTTAATCTTATAACTATTATCATCATTAATAACATTAATATCACAGGGTTCTTAAGGAGATGTCACAAACACAACATCAATTGAAAAAGCCTTCAGTCTATCAGCCATATTACGCAGCACTGGTAGATAATGAGTACGCCACTCATCATCATTATTACTTGAGACTTCTTCAACTTCCTCCTCCTTCTCCTCCTCCTCCTCCATACTCTAAGGAGAGAGTAAGCTTTCCCTGATATTTAGAAGGGTGAGACACAAGGGAAATTCACCCGTAACTCGCGCCATGAAATGGACACGTAATGGGCGACGACATCGAGACCGTAGAACTCGTGAAGCGTGTTCCTGTATTTCATGTATACGTCAGCCAGGAGACCGACGTCCAAATTACAGCAAAGCAACAAATAATCCCCGAGCGACTGACAATGAGTTATTTCCCACACCCGTTGAGCGTGTTGATAATCACTCTCCGATATATCGCTCTGCTTCCGAGTATTTGGGAACGCCGTGCGATCGGGAAGACACGTCTCTTGCAGTCGGTTGAACGAAGTCAGGAGGGTGATAGTGGAAAAAGGGAGATTGTGATGGATTTAGCCATTCCCCCAAACCAGTATCACTCTTAGTATGATCTCATCATTGTATAAGAATTGATTATTCCTAAACATGCTATTGATACATCGGGAAACAGCCTTTAAGTCAGACTAAATAAATAGCAGAACTACATGGCATATAGCCCACATACTAGCGAGTACATACCTGCAACCGATACCCTATTGTTCGAACTGTTAGATATGGGGATCTTTGTATAAATCTATAAAGGGACATTGAATGATCTCTAGGATTCAGATTGTAACTATCATAATAACACAACGTCGAAGTTTCATAGTTAATACATATCGTAAACCAATGTCCAATAACATCGTCGACTGTGCCTGGCGAGACTGTGTTGACAATAAGAATCGCGGTTTGCTCTTCCCATTTTTCTCGAGTTCTCTAAAACGATCGCGAGTTCATCCTCGGTTAAGAGACGGGATAGACCCCTAGACGCATCAGACTCCAAAATGTTTCGTAAGCCGACAAGAGCGCTCTAAGCGGATTTATCTTTCAACGTAGCCACTTGTAAATATCTACAGGAGACGTCCACGTAAAACAATACGTATTTCGCGTTACCGTTATATTTCTTTAATTAAGAGAGAGAAATCGGCAAGATCGCTAAGATTTTCCTCCGAGGATATCGTTTTCTCGTCTGTTTATGTAAAGTATACGTACGATTCTTGTCGAGAAAAGTTCTTACATCTCTGAGGGTAATGCACGTATCTACCCTTTTTAGCTGCAGAGTACAATTTTTTAATACTTCCAAGACCGGCTGGGTGTGATATATCATTGCATAATCTCTTGAGTGTATTGCTCATGTTTGGAACATTTTTTCGCACGGTGGCTCACCTACAATATTTGCACGCAATTGAAGTTGACTGGGTGTGTTCTGTGAGGTCGACTTAGAACCACGCTTTTATCAATTTCTACAAAATTCTTAGCTTCGGTCTTGCCATACAATTGCCTTCCCAAACACTCAATTTGATATAAATCTCTGTTTTTCATGAGGATGTATTGAGGGCGATTGTCCTTGCATATTTTCCCGGGAAAAAATATGTCCAGAGTTACCATAATTACTGATAGGTTTTTATGTCTCCCCTTGGTAAAACTATTGACGACGGTGGGAGAATTAGCCGACTCGAGGAAATTATCATCTGAAATTTGGAGGATCTGCCCTTCGGAATTATTAGCAAAGGGTGTCAGTGGATCTGTAATCGGATTGATTTCAATCTTGTCACTAAGGGTGGGAATCTTTTGTAAAGGGTGCGAGGATACCCCACACATCACTATCCTGTTAAATTGTTCATGATAGTGCTCAACCAATTTCGTGCACAGGTGTGTTTTACCAGAATTTGCAATAATGCGGGCCGGTTCTCTGAATAAATGCAAGTCACGTTCCGAGTCGACCTTCCCCATCCTGATGTAAAAGACGACTAAGTCGAGGAACGATATAGTCTCAATATTGATTTAACACACACGTATGAAAAACATATCCATATGTTCTCATTATTCACATTTCATTTATTTATCAATTTATGTATTTATTCATTCATTCATATATATATTTTTTCCATCATGAAGACATAGGTATTTATTCATTCAATTATTCATTTATTTCCCCATCGTGAAGACATAGGTAAGTAAATCAAATACTGTAGACAGAATATTCATTATATATATATATATATATTTTTTTTTTTTTTGTTATTCACATACACATATAAGAAAGGTAAATAGTCACTTCATAATGTATACATATAAAAAACACATCCTCACCCACATTGCTTATTACTAATACATATCAAAAATTTTGATAATAATACAATGAAAAAAAAAAACTAAGACATAAGACAATAAAGACACGTAAAACATCAATACTTGGGTAAAAATAGCAATACATATATATCTATTAGAAGTGTTTACCATGTAATACACTTATAATCTTTTCCCTACTAGCATTACTGCTACTAAGAATACTTATTAAATATAAAAAAAATATATATCATTCAACAAAATATGTAAACGAACGCATTTGCATATCAATGAATAATTCTTTTGTTTTATACTGTTATGTCAGTCTTTTCTGTGTATTCTCTTTTCTCTTTCTCTCTTGTCGAGTAGCGATTGCAAACAGTTGATTCAAAAGTTTTCGTCTATTGCCCCAAAAAATCAGTAGTGTCTCTTCTCTCACCTTGAATATCATAATCATCATCATCATTATAATTACTTGAGATTTCTTCAACTTCTTCCTCTTCTTCTTCTTCCTCCTCCTCCTCCTCCTCCTCTTCTTCTTCTTCTTCCTCCATCCGCAGCCACTCATAGTCTGGGTGAAAGAAACTTACGGTGTTATTAACCCAAAGCTAATAGCATTTGCCATCGAACTGCCAAAGAGTATGTTCTGTCACGGGCGTAGTTGAAATATGACCCTTCCCGTTGGGAATCCCGTTGCATTCAATGGGCGGAGGGAACTCTCCCATCAATGCGCGTTTAATTAAAGGTTACATGGGTGAGGTGTTTCTTTAATTATGGTTGCTCCAGTTTCAGATTTAAGGAGATCTAATTTCCCCTTCCGCTCGTTGCTGTAACAAGGATGTAGAGAAGGGAAGTTCCTGAAATCAATGTACTCGGACTCGGATGGTCCATGCCCGAGTTCCTCTGTGAGTGCATTCGCTGTATCTCTGCTAAATAGGAAGCTCTCCTCATCCTCGTACGAGAGTCTGGCTTTATCCCCGTAGTGTTGTTTGACTGACTACCTTATGCCAGAAACGGTACATGTGCATTCTTGCTCATTCCAGTATATGAAAACCTAGATAATTTGGTTGTTTAATATTTATAATGTATTTGTTGTTGAAACATAACACTCTGTCTTCCTTGAGAGGAAACGCGTCCTTGAAAGAAGGTTGAAAAACTAGTTCGAGAAATTTCTCTGCCGTCTGCACATAACTAACTTTCAACCCGTACTTTGCTTCCGAACTGAGTGAACGACCGTAAACTGCATTAGATATCAACTTGTATGCACGATTCCTTATACTGCACGTCTCATTTTTCCTGGCGTTCACGTTGCGTTCAATAAAGGGTTTCAGAAATGTGGATTGATTAAATCTACAGACAGCGTGAACGCGTTCCACCTCTAACCTTAACTCGAATAAAAGCTGTAATAATGGGAGACTGAGATGATCTTTCATACCCTTATGCGTGGCCACTAGCTTAAAATTTTCGGAAGTCAGTTTATGATTAGCTGACCGCAGTATCTGCTTACTCTAACGAGAGCGTAAGCTTTCCCTGATATTTAAACGGGTGAGACACAAGGGAAATTCATCCGTAACTCGCGCCACGTCTGGTGAAATACCCTTGGTGTCCAGGTGCACCCAATGACCTATCTCAGATCTGCTTCTGGCGACAAACGAAGTTTCTTGCGTCATTAGGTAGATAATCCACCATGGCGTGGGCGTAAACGGTATCGTATCCAGACGCTCTGTGGCTCTCGAAGAGGCTTGGCAAGGAGGAAGTCATTCTAGCGATGGAATCTTCAATCACGATATTACCAATTTTAACTTTTCAAAAGTTAGTTGTCGATTTGGCTGATATGTCGATGGTGTAATCACCCTCGTTTAGGTATTCTAAAATTAACGCACAATCAAATGACATGTGCGCGAGAGCTACAAGGTGTTTCCTCGCATTCACACACTGAAAATTGCAGAGGGCGCAGTAGGTACCAATGTAAATATTGTGAGAGCGCGAGTGATCGTGGTGTCTCTGTGGAAGCTTTGTATGACTGAATTGTTCGTGACATAATTGACAATGGGTATGCCTTAAAAACTCCTGTTCTATTTCTACAATCATGTTAACTGAGTAGGCGGGGATGTTAGACTTTATTTCACGCCAGTCACGCTGTGACGATCTCGCGAAATCATTCGCCGTGTCGAGACCGAGGTGACATCGTTTTTTTACGACTCGCCCATCTTTACTAATGCTGAGATAAGAGTAAGCGAGGGGGAAATGGTGAGCAATCGTCATGGTCGTATGAGGTACCTCCTCCACCTCCTCCTCCTCCTTCCCTTCCTCCCCCCCTCTCGGTCTAATACCCGTCTCAAAATCGAAGGAAGCGAGATGCGAGAGTGGGTAAGTCTAATCGTAATTTTTAAATCTGAGGACCTCACCTTTAGCTGGGAATTTTAACGTCTGAGTTTGTTCGCAATCACAATCGTGCGCTTTCTTTGATTCTATGGACTTTGATATTATAGTGAAGCAAATACAGCACAGATAATGTCCTGGGGGTATAGGCTTACCTCGAGTGAGGCTTACAAAGTATCTCTCGAAATCTTTAACGAGAGTTATGTGTTCACTTCCGAGAAGATAAATCATTTCGTGGTGACGAGTCGTTCCCTTTCTAGCAACGTGGGGGGAGGGGGGGAGTAGATATTTCCCTTTCCCACCCTTCATTGTTTCATCTTTTTGTAGGGTGTAGATAGGTTACTGCCAGTAATTTGATCACTTTGTGTTGTCATTCATTCGTTGTTAATCCGAGGACATTACATTTACTGATGATGCAAACGCGTTGTAGGTCCCCACTGTTCTGTGATAATGAATAAGTCCTCCCCCGCGTCCCCGTTTTCCTTTCACTCTCAATGTCACTTTACTCTGACCGCGCGTATACCTGTGTTTGCGACCCAAATTAGGAAAAAAAGCAATATAACATACCCCTAGCCAGCGACCCCCCACCCCTTAGGAAATAATCAATAATATTACATACCCCTACCACTAGAATTTTTTTTTTTTTATAAAATTACATACCCCTACCCAGTGCCCAAGGAAAAATCTATAATATTACATACTACTATCCCAATACCCCCCCCCCCCGAAAAAATCAATTATATTACATACCCCCCCCCCCCCCGAAATAAAATCAATACATTTCTATGGGGTGAGCCATTTTCCCCCCTACTGGTACCGAATTACTGTGGTTTGCATATCTCTAATTTACGAGTAACTAATTTTTTTTGTTTACAGTTCCGAAGTCATGTTTTTTTTCGCAATTACATATTTTATCAAGGAAAAAATATAATATGACTCGTGTTTTTGCATAATTTTAGAATACTGGGCTATATGATAGATTAACAAAATTACTGATGATTCCCCTTTATTTGCAGTTTATGCACAAGATATATTCCGACAATCAAAAAAAATCATATTTCGATAGTTTTGATAATTCCAAGACACTTTTCTCCATTGGTATATTCGTCGGAAAAGCTTCGTTTTCGAGTTTTATACGAGTGCCCTATGATATTACAGTAGAGTGTATCTTGTTTTTGAGATAAATTCTATACAGCTGTTTTAAAAGGTAATCGTCTCATACTCATCATATCAATTTGATGATTACCTTTTAACCAATTATAGGTTCTAAATGACATGCTATTTCCAAACAAATTTGCAGGCAGAATTCATGGTCTCCGTAAATGATATTGAGTCTGCATTGGAATGATTCAGACGAGCAGAAGAAAGGGCATTCAAACTGCCCTAATTTCAACCACACTTGGAAAAAAGTAGAATCGGTGCACACCAGCACAACGGATTTTTTGGTGGTGAAAACCGACACACAAGTACTTTGCTTGGTTTATTCTACACACTAATCTCCACACACACACACACACACACACAGTACATCTTAATTTAGCACGCGTAGGTGTTTTTTTCACACTTGGAATGTTGAATTAAATCATACATGGGATTTCAATCGCCATCATAGTCGACCACTATAACAAAAAGATAAATTAATTTAATAATGAATAAAATTGTATCATAGGGTATCGAATTAGAATTGTCCATCAAATCAAAGGAGCAGATAATGCCATCCGTCAGAATTCACATCTACATGTTAAAACTTCATCGTGTATCATTTCAAAAACGGTAAAAAAGATTTTATCAGTGTTTAATATCAGACATCCGACAAGCTGATTAGGAGTGTATCGTACCAAGGAAATTGCATTAATGTGTCCAGTATACGGATGCTATCTCTTTTTCCAATAGACTCTAGATTTCTGATGCTGAATCAATTCTGCCGATCATTAACATACTGAATGGGCATGACAATCAGATAATCATTTTCATCATTATCATCTTATTTATTTTGATATTATTATCGATATTATCATTATCACTTTTATTGACATATAGCTCCATCATCATTAACCTTATACTTATACCTTATATTTACCGATGTTACAAAACTGATGATAAGGACGATGGTGACAGAAATTTTAAATAGAATAAACTTGATGAATAATAATGTCAAAAAAATAACAATTACTTCCATTATAATGAATAATTATCTATATACAATAACTAGCGTAACGGAAACATTATTATTATCACTCTTATTCACACTGATATATATAATTGCCACAATTACGAACACACAGAAAGACTCTACATCGTATACACAAGTTACTAAGAATGTATAAACTATTCTTAGCTCAAAAACAAGACCTTTGTCGTAAGCAAGAGGCAAACAACATGTACTTCCCTTGTTCCTCGGCATTGTTTCATTAATCTTCGTTTCTACTTTTTTTTTGATGGTATGAAAAATGGAAGTTGCTAATTGGTGTTTTCTTTCCGTGTATAGTTTGTTTTATTAGTATTGCTTTGATCGTACAAATCAACAACACTGCTATCTTTACAGAGAACGATGAAGGTAGATTTGACTTTTATATCATGTAAGATTGCCTTCGGATTATCATCATTAAAGAAAAAGCTACAAATTCATTATCTCTTACATGAAATGAAATGTGAATTACTCGACACAAAGCCCCAGCTATATACCAAAAATAGTGGAAAAAGAGGAGGAGGTGGTGCAGGTGGAGGTGGAACTGGAGGATTAGGTGGAGGTGGAGGAGGAAGTGATGAAGGTGGAGGAGCAGGCGGTGGAGGTGGTGAAGGTAGAAGTGTAGGAAGAGGTGGTGGAAGTGGATGAGGTGGTGGAGGTGGATGAGGTGGTGGAAGTGGAAGAGGAGGTGGTGAAAGTGGAAGAGGAGGTGGTGGAGGTGGAAGTAAAGGAGATGGTGGAGGTGAAAGAGGAGGTGGAGGAGGTGGTGAAGGTGTAGGAGCAGGCGGTGGAGGTGGAAGTGGATGAGGAGGAGGTGGTGGAGGTAGAAGTGGATGAAGTGGTGGTGGAGGTGGATGAGGAGGTGGTATAGGTGGAGGAGGTAGAAGTGGAGGAAGAGGTGGTGGAGGTGGATGAGGAGGTGGTGGAGGTGGAAGCGGTGAAGATGGATTCAGTTCAGTTCAGAGAGATTTGCGAAGACGTCGCTTCGCCCGGGCTATATGCATGAGGCGGGCCGTGAAGGGGGAAGTGGAGTAGAGAAGGAGGTAGTTAGAGAGGCTAGTTCGACAGCCGACTGACCAATGAACAGTCATCCTACTAGACGTGACAACCAATAGGAAGCCGCAGATATCAGCCATTGTTACCAACCGCGCAAGAAAAATGAAGGACAAAATGGAAGGCCCTAAGAAGAAAGGACATATTTTTTCTGATGAATAGGCATTAACCTTGATATAAGAGGTTTAATATACGTTATGATAAGCAAGTTGCATAGCAAAATGATCGGACAAGTTAAAAATAATTCTTGGAAGTGTGTTCGACATACAGTGAATCTCGAGTTTATTGACCTGATGAAAATGTCAAACAAAAAGGCGGCACGAGAATGGAAGTATATTGGAGGGACTGTTTTTTTTAAGTAAAGTCTGACAATTCCTGTGGGTAATTAGCTAAAGCATTAATTGGTGACTTAGAAATGTGTAAAGAAATAGGTAAAAAATCTCTCTCTCTCTCTCTCTCTCTCTCTCTCTCTCTCTCTCTCTCTCTCTCTCTCTCTCTCTCTCTCTCTATATATATATATATATATATATATATATATATATATATATATATATATATATATACACCAAATTCAAGAAGTTTACCGTAAAGGTAAGTGCAATTTAGTTTCATAATAACTTCAATATATCCTCTGGTAACAAAAATACCCAAGTAAAACCTACAAAGCAATACAGATCACGCTAACTTTATAGCATAAATATAATTATCATCCTCATTTTAGAGAACCAAGTTTTGTAGCCACCGAGACCACACATGTCCCAACCTTCACAAGTAGAGGACAGAAGCTATCATTTCTGGGAAGAATTTTACAGCAGGAAGATTCACACAAGAGACAGCAGAAGACAGCATCCAAAGACAATGGCAAAGTGGAAAGAGAGCAAGTAGTAGAAGTAGTAAGAAGAGTCTTACAAGAAAATACGAGAATATTACCGGATATTCTTTTAGTTCAATCAAACAAAATATTTTAAAAGCACTTGTCACCAGTACAAGATGTTGCATCAATGCTGAAAAAGTATGGGGTGAATGATGCAGGATAAAACATGTTTTTTGTAGTCAACACTTAAAATGTTATTGTTATATATGAATAAGCTCTTTTATACACTTCAGTGAACTCATATATGAATATTCTTATCTACTCTGAAAACTTATAATAGTATCTTTTGATACTATTTTTGTCAGTCAGAAAATTATATATTTTTATTTTCGACAGGAAGAGGCCAAAATTATGAGTTGTTGTGTCTGTTGTCTGTCAAAAACAAATTACGTTCAACTTATGTTAAGTGTAACAACAACAGTAACAAAGCACATAGATTAAACAAATTACAACTGAAAGATGATATTCCACGTTAATTATGGGAAAATAAGAACGCCGTTATCAAATAAAGGATTAATAACCCTATATAAATTACGCAATTGGGATATGAAGCACCACTTAATCCGGGTTCGAATTCGTACAACTGCCCCCGACCACTTGCATTTTATCATGTGCTTTCCTATGTGTGACGTCATAATATGGCGGATATTTTGGTTTTGAGTGTGATCTGAGAACCGACCCCGGAATTGTAACTCATAATTATAAAGTCTTCAATGTCAGGTTGGAAGACATGCTAATCATATCATACATATATATATATATATATATGTATATATATATATATATATATATATATATATATATGATAATCATATACATATATACATATACATATATATATGTATATATATATAATATATATATAATATATATATATATATATATATATATATATATATATGATAATCATATACATATATACATATACATATGTATGTATATATATATATATATATATATATATATATATATATATATATATATATGATAATCGATATATATATATACTATACATATATACATATAACATATGTATGTATATATATATATATATATATATATATATATATATGATAATCATATATATATTATACATATACACATATATGTATATATATATATATATATATATATATATATATATATATATATATATATATATATATAGAGAGAGAGAGAGAGAGAGAGAGAGAGAGAGAGAGAGAGAGAAAGAGAGAGAGAGAAATAGAGAGAGAGAGAGAGAAATAGAGCTAGAACTAGAGAGAGAGAGAGAGAGAGAGAGAGAGAGAGAGAGAGAGAGAGAGAGAGAGAGAGAGAGAGAGAGAGAGAGAGAGAGAGAGAAAGATAGAGAGAGAGAGAGACAGAGAGAGAGGGAGGGAGAGACAGAGAGAAAGAGGCAGTTGCAACAAGTGGATCTTAAAAGAAAAGAAATAATATAAGGGATTGTTATTGTACATGTTTACACCTGTCTAGGTGTAAAGGTCCACTACTATGAACATAGTTGTGAACTATTGCTTTACATAGCTCATTTTGTGGACACTTGACCAATCAATTAACTTTACCTTCTAATAATAGAAAACACCCCTGAAACAAACGCCGCTATATAGATTAGCCAATTTGCCTTTATATATTAGCCTACCTAAAAATATACTAAAATATGTATTTTTATCAGTCAGAAAATTATATATTTTTGTTTTCGACAGGAAGAGGCCAAAATTATGAGTTGTTGTGTCTGTTGTCTGTCAAAAACAAATTACGTTCAACTTATGTTAAGTGTAACAACAACAGTAACAAAGCACATAGATTAAGCAAATTAAAACTGGAAGATAATATTCCACGTTAATTATGGGAAAATAAGAACGCCGTTATCAAATAAAGGATTAATAACCCTATATAAATTACGCAATGGGGATATGAAGCGCCACTTCATCCGGGTTCAAATTCGTCCAACTGCCCCCGACCACTTGCATTCTACCATGTGCTTTCCTATGTGTGACGTCACAATATGGCGGATATTTTAGTTTTGAGTGTGATCTGAGAACCGACCCCGGAATTGTAACTCATAACTATAAAGTCTTCAATGTCAGGTTGGAAGACATGCTAATCATATCATATATATATATATATATATATATATATATATATATATATATATATATATATATATATATATATATATATGATAATCATATACATATATACATATACATATATATATATGTATAATATATATATATATATATATATATATATATATATATAAATATGATAATCATATATATATACATATACATATATATGTATATATATATCATATATATATACATATATATATATATATATATATATATATATATATATAGAGAGAGAGAGAGAGAGAGAGAGAGAGAGAGAGAGAGAGAGAGAGAGAGAGAGAGAGAGACACACACACACACACACACACACACACACACACACACACACACACATATATATATATATATATATATATATATATATATATATATAGAAAGAGAGAGGGAAGGAGATAGATAGACAGACAGAGACAGAGAGAGAGAGAGAGAGAGAGAGAGAGAGAGAGAGAAAGAAAAAGATAGAGAGAGAGAGAGACAGAGAGAGAGGGAGGGAGAGACAGAGAGAAAGAGGCAGTTGCAACAAGTGGATCTTAAAAGAAAAGAAATAATATAAGGGATTGTTCTCGTACATGTTTACACCTGTCTAGGTGTAAAGGTCCACTACTATGAACCTAGTAGTGATCTATTGCTTTACATAGCTCATTTTGTAGACGCTTGACCAATCAATTAACTATACCTTCTAATAATAGAAAACACCCCTGAAACAAACGCCGCTATATAGATTAGCCAATTTGCCTTTATATATTAGCCTACCTAAAAATATACTTATAATTGATTACCCTGTATGTCTACACCTCGCAACTACACCTCACGTCACTATGTATAGGGTCAATAAACCGTAAAGGCACGTGGGATCCACCTTACATGCCCACGCACGTGACTGTCTTTTGTTTCTTTAGTGAAACTAGCTGTTCTTCACTAAGACCTGCTAGATTGTTCGAGTGAGAAATGAGTTTGGAAAGAGATATGACCTGACGCGAGCCAGGCCGTACTACGCGAGGGTCACATGAGGCGAAATCTAGTGTGGTTTATCATGGTTTTTGTTTTTTATTTCTTTAGGTATATAGTACTGGAATGACCTACTAACATTTAACATTATGTATTTAGTTTGTGGACCATTTTCTGATGAGGATCATTACTCGATTTTTGTTTGTTTGTTTGTTTTCATTGCGTAGATGTAAGGTGGAGAAACTAGGACGTCACATGATTATTCATAATAAAGTATATAACCTGACGTAAGTGAAACACGTATTATATAGACACACGTAATCAAGAAAAGTAGAAAGAAACACACTCACAGGAATAAACACTATATCTTTATGACCTAGAGCACTGATCTGGATCGAGCATTTGTTGTTTCGAAAGCGAATCCACCAAGCTTCAGCGGCAGCCATATTGCTAGGACCTGACAGCCGCGGTGTGAGTGAATGGAAATGTACCAATCATTAGATAATCCGTCAATGAATTTTTTAATATTAATTATAGCGATCACCATTAAGGAAGAGTTTAACGACGATTCTGATTTTTTTTAGGATGAGAAAGTTGGTTACTTTTGGTCATAACCTGACAAAATTCATTGTTTTTTTTCGAAAAAAATTAATTAAAGGTAACTAATTATACTGCTCATTTCATGAGTAACAAGCACAAGCACAGACTTTGCTATTTTCTTTATGAAATTGAAATATTGTTGTATCGCACTGGTGAATCAAAGAGTTTTATTTGATTAAAATTTTTAATTAATGGTGAGAACAATGTTGACGTTATTTGTAGTGATGATTATGAGAATTTGAGAAATAAATAGTAAATAGTAACCAAATGTTCCAATATAACATGCCTGAGAAAATTAGTACCAAGAATGACCTCTCTCTCTTTCAAATATTTGTAAGATTACCGCTCTGGTCGTATCTCCATAAGTACATATTTTCATGACCTGCTTATATGGCCAAACCAGCGTTCGGGTCATCAGCCTTACTGGTAAGATAAACAAACCATATTTGATAAACATATAACATTTATTAATCAGGAGCCAAGGGGAGGCGACAGATTTCTCCAATGAAGAAGCCAAACATATTCGGACGAATATACATCTATTAACAAAGAAATATCAAAATACAACAGCGAGGCGACGTCAAGTACAGCGACTGGGTATGCTGTATCGTCGGGGTTTGCTGTAATTCACACTCCTCCGCAAGGCAGCGTTCTCTCGTTCCAGTTGCGAAACGCGCGTTTTCAACTGCACGATCGTGTCTCTCATGCACTCCATTTCTTCCCTGACAGCGTGCACTAGATGCGACTTGACGAGCTCCATCGCCTGCTCGATCCTCGTCTCAATGAACAGCGAACTGGTCTTGTGGCTTCTCTTCGGCTGGTCCGCCATGTCTCGTCCTCGCTTCAACACTGGCGCTGCTTCTTCGTTCTGATCCGCGATTTATACCTCAAGAGAAGGAAGATATTGCTTGGTTCCCCCCGTCGCGTTGCCGCCGCTCTCCCTCTCGAGGTGTTAATTTGGGAAACTGGTCGAAGTCACGGTCACATGGCGAGGGGACGTTGGGTAGGGTCTGGGAGATTGGAGGGATACGAAATACATAGTTATATTACTAATTTCTATTGCTGATTGATATTTTCTTTTACTATAATCATCTCTATTGATAGTTATCATTAATGATCAACTTACTTATTGCAACAATGTTTCTCAACAAGACTCCTAGGTTTGAGAATTTAATTTTGGCAATTCCTGGAAACGAGCACTGGGTAAGGTTGAGTCGGGTTGCTACCCTCTACAGGTCGTAACAGATTATGTATTATAATAATTACACTCTCCAGTCGACTGTTTAATTGTTATGCACCAGAAAGGCGAGAGAACCGTACGAATTAACTACAGTGACTAGCCTTTCCTATCAGAGTTTCATATTTCTGTTCATAAAATGAATCAC